>NC_051154.1:244173113-244220099 GCF_013339745.2 Dermacentor silvarum
TTACGCGCATGCCACCCGGACATAGAGGTGTGTACTGCTGTGCATAAGGAAGGTTTCTGGGCAAAATATTGAAGCGAAGCACTGTTATATTGTGCCGTAAATTAGCGAATGATCTTCTTCAAACTGGGTAATAGTCGAGGGAGACCTTATAAGGAGACGTGGCTCAAAAACATACTAGAATATATTAATTCCTCATTTTTTTACCACGGTGAATATTCGTTCATTATAAAATTATCTAGTGTTTATGGCTCATTTCTTTATCTTCGCTGTGGCAACGAAACTCTTCGCCGAAGAACGCGTTCCTACGCTGTTTTTGATAATTAATTAGCGTTCTCACTTCAAGAAATATAAATACCTTGCGCTTTTTTTATTTCGAACACATGATCTTGTTTATTTTTTTATTCTCGTTTGAATGTATTTCGAATATTCGAGAATAACAGCATCGTCACGTGACGATATCGCCTGATGGCGTAAACTGATGGCGTCATCACGTCAAACGTGACGTCACGCGATGACGTCTTGGTCAAAGGATGATGTCACCTGATGACGTCATGTGATGCCTCTTGGAAAAGCAGCAGAATGTGCGCTTACCGCTTTCTTGCACGGTCACCGGGATCCGGCCACATTTGTGGCGAGCACCGCGCACGCGGACACGAAAAATCCCTAACAACTGGAGGCAAGGAGCTTCGCTGTAAAACAGCGGAGTAAACTTACTTATGCGTATGACCCCATGGTGCATTAGATCGGGCTATAGAGTGGCCGTGAGGACGCGTTGCTGGCTGTATATTTCTATTATCAGATCTAACAGTATTTGTCCTCGAGTGGTCGTCTCCATCCTCGAATCAGAGTCGGGCAGCCGGATCCGCCATTCCTCAAACTGAGAGGCCGAAGACGAGCAGGCAAGCCGAACGTGTGACTCGCACTCAGAGGAGGGAATGGCAGAGGCGAAACCACACTACTATAGCAACCGTCCGATTTCGCCTAGTCATAGCTCCCGGCGTTGCCACGAAAAACAGTGGATGCGCCGGTGGGACGAGAGAAAACTGAAAACAAAAATAAAACTTATCGAAATCAATCTTGTAGAAAGATAACGAAACCTTTAGTTCTGATTTTATAGTCGAAATCTCTCTGATCCTGTAATAAAATCCTGGATGGCATTACCAACCTTCTTTTCGCTGTGCCCAACAGTCGAGGCCCAGACGGTAGTAAGTTTTGAACATTGAAATCTAATCTAAAAAAGCATTTTTCTTCGCAAATCAGAATATATATGACAATCAAAGAGAAAATGATTTCTTGTTTCGTGTTCCTCGCAGGAGGGACAGTTCGGTGAGGAAACCAGACTACCTCCGTGTAGTTATAAATTTAGAAACGGAATTCGGCAGTGTACTCTAGTGATTGCGACTTCTAGTGCTTGCGTTTGATAGAGTTTACTATTCTAATAATGCTACAATGCTGAAATTCTGCGGAGTTGGTTAAAGAATTCAGAACATGAAATTCGCGCAGCGTCATTTGTATCCGAAATCTAGCCCCTATGATGAAAGCTGATGCCCGCAAGATTTGAATGACCGGGCCATTCAGGGACGCTTTCGTCAACGATGCTGCCGTTTCATTTAGAAATAGGCCCTTATGCCCTTTTACCCAAACCAATCGAGAAGAAGAAGTAGTTTATTGATTTCAAAATGTAGAGAGGTTGGCCGGAATATGGAGCATCTGGCCTGCTACTCTACGTAAGGGAAGGGGAAGACAGAGGGTCACAATGGGGGATGATAATGGGAGGAACTAGGTGAAAGGACACATTGCATTAATCAATCTAATCAAAGCTAAATAAAGGGGCACTAACGATTTGAAAGCTTGCAAAACCTGGAAGTCACCGGAAGCCGTGAGGGAGGAGCAAAGAGAGAAAATCCTCACGGCCACTGTGGAACGTGCTTATGTATTTAGCTTACGGGGGCTACAATTACAGCTAAAAATTCTGCTAGAAAGATCACTACTAAATCTGGGAGGCGAAGAGAAAACGACCAATCGAGAATAGGAGAAAGTATTCCGATTCCACACGTTTCTTAATTTTGGGAAACGTCAGTTGGCAATAACTGTCTTGATTGGTATGGACAAAAAGTAATCATTTAAGATAGAACTTAGCATATGGTGAGATAGTGCCTTTGCATTTTAAGAAGAATATCATCGAACTGAACTTTAATGAAATCGGTATTGCAACAAACAGGAATCACCCGACGAATTGGGACGTTTAACTGATCTAGGAGAGTTTGCATAAAAATAATTTGAGGAGTGTGGAATAGCGGCCAGTACAAGCCAAAAACAAAACCGGCTGGTAGATAAAAACTGTTTGTAAACGCCTTATAAGGGGATTCATATAACCTTAAGAATTATTTTACCGCTAACAATTGCAAACGCGTTACAAGGGAAGGTATCCTAGCTTAGAGATGTAAACCTTTATTTGCAACAAATTAAGGTAGCCCTGAACAATGTCGCAAGGCCTGACTATCCAGAAGAAGAAGGGGGCGAAGTTTCTATGCAGGAGCTCCAGAGAACAAAGCACACCTCAATTCGAATATAGGGCCACCATACATTAGGTAGATTGATAATCGTCGTTCGGAAGCACACTATAGCTAAGGGTCACCACTTTTTTTTCTTTTTCGTTATTGTTCTTATCTTGGTTCTGGGTTCAGTTCTCCTTTTGGATATCCTTGTGTGGCCTGCCACGCTGACATTACCGAAAGTGACCGAGGGTAGCCAAACCGCCCGAATCTATTCTGATCTCACTGCAAGCTCTCCCATTCTGCTCGGCAGAGAAAATAGATCCAGAAAGACGTTGCGATGCGACGAAACGATAGAAAAGGGAAATGCGTAAAACCGCCTGCAAACACGTGAACTTTACCATACTCGGGAACACGAGAAATACACAAAATACACGATCTAAAACACACGAGAATTTATATCAGGTGCTTTGTATTTTTTAATGTTAAGATATTTTAATATTAAGATATTTAATGTTAAGATTTTAATCTTAAGATAAGAAAGCGACGCTTTCCGTGTCTATACTTTCCCACATTTGGCGTGGTTGCCTGGCTGCCGGGTGCTGTTGGGTCGATCGCTATCTCGGTGGGGATATTTGTGGATATATATACAATGGTTATATGTGCGTGGAATCAAAGTATCAGTGAACAGTCTGACATAGGCCGCATGAGGCTCATCAAAAGCGCACCTTCGTTACGCGTAGCAAAAACTAAAGAAAAAAAAAAGAAAACAGAGCTTCGTATTGAAATCTGAAGATACGTATAACGTCGGCTTACCGATATCTCCAAAGCGGTCCGATCTGTTAATGAAGTGGTTAATTGTATTCGATGTATTCTTTGATGATTTATTTGATTTGATTTCACCATGCCCCACCTGGGGGATGCCTGTTCGTGGTCAATCCTTCAGATAGGGTATGCCCTGCTGCGAGCCACGAGGTATGCAATCCTCAAATGCTGCTTGACACGTGCCGTACCTTTGCGTGGATATACACCCGGCATCACCATTCTTCCCTCGACACGCATCGCACATCGCCTTTTGTCTTTGTGACATCGCTGCGTATACACGTCTCGCACAGTGCATATCGAAATGTCGAAAAAAAGGGAACAATTAAAAAACACTGAACGTTTCCACATTTTCTTTGTATCATTGGTTAGTTGCCGAGATCATTTCTCAGATCACGCAGCGCGCTCGCCTTACAATCACTTGGTGCAAACTATAAGAACATCTAGCCACCGCTCATTTTTACTTAGAATTTCCAGCATCTACTATGGTATTTTACTTTAAACCACGTATAATGGCTGTTCGGCTTCCTTATTAGTATTTAAAAGATGAAGAGAAGGCCCGGTGGGTGTGTAGCCGTTTGCCAGTGCAAGGCACCCACCAGAAGGAAAACAAGCCGTTCTTTTGTTTTTGTTTACTGTCCATACGTACAATTAGAATGTCGGGCCTGGTAGATAAAGTTAGAGACGGCGACCGCATTTTTTACAGGAATAAATATTTTCTTGAGATATTTGTTACTTTAAGTGTTTGAACTAAATAATTGGGTCTTCTGCTGTAGGGGAGCTCGATCTATGCATACTGCTTGATATTATCTATGTAAGTCGGGCAATATGAGCGGGAACACCAAATTTGTATTTAGGCAATGGTACTCTTGATGTACGGGCTTGAACCTGACGTGTTGGTTGACAAGAAGTAGCTTTCCGGTTGAACATTTAGTATCCTTGAACACTTTTTTGCTTGACCTCTGTGTTTAGCGACTGTGATCTCTTCAAGGCAGTTACGGTGTTTCTTTTGATATCGCTTAACGTGGTACACTGCCTGATAAGAACACTTGGAAAGAAACGTGTTTTCCGAATTACTGGAACAGGATCTCATTTAACTCATTTGTTGCACGAACTGTTGTATAGCAAGAATCATTAGATGCCAAAAGGATTACTAGTCAGTTTATGTTACTTTTGGAACTAACCTCAATTTCTTGCAACTGCCTAACTGTTTTCGTGGGCCGATCCCAAAGAGAGTTTATCCCAACGCGTTCTCGAATTCTTGATTTCTGGCAGCAAGCGTTTGAGACGTTTCAAGATAAAGACACTGTCATTTGAAGTACTGCGCCTCTGGTGGCAGACGCTCCACGGGGTTCTGAACTGGTCCTTGGGGAAGTAGGGCTCGAAGTGCCGGGTGTTTCGTGCATACGGGTAAGGCATGGTGGTAAGAGGATCACCACCCATAACACATACTGCCACAAATAACCACCTCCCAAAGCATGTTAAGCGCATTATTACATAGAAACCGTGGTTGGTTCGTCAGAATATTTTCGTTTGGTAAGGTGGGCGACGTGCCCTCTGCCTGCGAGCTTTTCGGATGCCACACAAGATGATCGGTGCGTACTGGCGGACAAGTGGACCTGTTTATCTAGTTTTGCGGCTCTCAACTGCTTTTCGCAATAAAATGATAATTTGCCTCAACTTGCTTCGCATGCCGTCACTGCATAGCGTACCTCCACTCAGTAAAGAGGTAATAAAGAGCAAGGCTGTACAGATGCACCGATAGTCCGAGCTTCCCCGGGACTCGGCTCGGCGGCGAATGGACGCCGTATACTTCGGTAGAGAGGTTATACTTAATAGCAGTTTTGTTGCGAATGACGGAAGCAGCACGTTCAGCCATACAGACAGAGCTGAAGAAAAAGACCGCCATCCATACGAAAGTGAAACCACACATTTTGGATGTTTTTTTTTCTGATTCGCCCGTTCCGAGGACATTGGATCGCGAGATGGTGAATCGTATTCCCTCCTATCTTCTTTCCAACTCTCCTAGTTCTTCTACTAAGAGCCTTTCTTAATCGTCAGTTTTCACGTCCGAAACTCTCTACACTATATACATCTACCCACACAAGCATCTAATATTTTACAATTTCCAAACTCCTTTCAATATTCTTCCTGTTATACTTTTGTGGCTACTGGATGGGGTGCCGTCCGCCATCACTCCCAACACATTCTATACCATAGCTTGCAACTGTTGTTCGCACTAAATGATATACAGGAGTAAAAGTGAATGAATAAACTATTGCAATATGGTCCGCTTAATATTTCACTAACGGCTGCTTTACTGCCGTTTCTTTTCGTTTTAATCGCGTTTTATGAATTCGAAAACATGTCGGTAGTTTCTGATGAATCGGCTGCGATTACTTTCCATTGTTATCACGTATCACCTTCAGCAGGATGAAATCTGCTTGCACAGACGTAGATGTCGTTTCATTACGCACATTTAACGCCCAAGCACAACTTCAAATACGTTGCAAAGCCACGCAGGCTTCGCCTTAAGTGGACCCATTTTACTTTTACATTGTGTTCAATGGCAACCCTGGCGTTAAGCAAGACAGATATATACCTCCTTAAATTTAACTACACCGACTGCTTTTGTAATAAATAGTGCGCTAACGTCGTCCCTCGTACGAAGTACTACCCAAATGAGGGTCACATGGAACTGATAAAAGTGGTTATTAGGTAAAATAAAATTATATTCTGAGGATTCACGGGCCAAAACCAGGCTATGATCATGAGGCATGCCGCAAGGGGGGGGGGGGGGGGGGGTAGTGCGGAATAACTTTGAACACCTCGGTTTCGTTAACGTGCAACCAATGCACGGTACACAGGCTTTTTGCATTTCGCCCCCATCAAAATGGGGCCGCCGCGGCTGGGATTCGATCCCGCGCCCTCTGGCTTAGCAGCGCAACGCTAAAGCCAACACGGTGGCGGGTCCAAAATAAAAACGCAGAACGTAGAATATCATCTGTGCACTGTCTTCAATTAGTGCACTTTTATGACACGGTTTTTCATCCTTCGGCAGCTGTTTTAACGCGATACCGTTAAGGGTCCACGTCGCAGAAAATCCTACGTCGGCGTTTGTGTCGGCGTTGGTGTCGGCGTAAGCGCTGGCGTCCATGGTGGAGAAAATCATCCCGAACCACCCCGACCACGCGGGCCCTCCGCGTGGTGCAGAGGCGTTAGTGAACAAAGTTGAATTTCTTAAAGTAAAATGCACCGAAAAATCGTAAAGTGCGACATAACTACAATCTACAGACATGAGAGCGTCGGATTGTAATTTGAATGTACGAGAAAACATAATTTTGTTACAAAGAAACACGAACCCTTTTTCCAGCATGTCTGCCATATCAACAGCTGTGCGCCCGGGTAGGTTACTTGCGAAAACACCATCCATATGGCGCTCACTTCCTCGGCAGCGTAAAACGGTACCAGCGTGCAGAGGCGTATGTGGAGAAAAAGGAAAGCTGCAATTGCAGCAAAGCCTGACAAGCATTCAGGAATCTTTGAGTGATATCACGTTACACTGTTAAAAGCGAAGCATAAGCATCCTCCAAATTTTTGTTGTTGAACTTTGTCATCACTGGACAGCTGATAGTCGGGAGAGCAAGCGATGAACACTCACCAGAAGACGCAAGTCGCTTTTTGCCTTTGAGAAACGCGTAAAATGTGCGACGGTCTCGAGTGTACAAAAACCCGCAAGGGCAAACTAGAGACACAATAAAATGTCAGTAGCTGACTGGTCAATGTTACGTATCGTTTCAAATATGTGTTATAAAAACAACACAATATATTTCTCTATCTTCCAAACAGCAAAACGTGAGCAAAGCTACGGGACTACTTTCAGAAGCTGCGCAAGAGGGGCGCCTAAATTTGGGGCAGTAGCCTAAGCTTAGTAGCCAAAAAAAGTTTTCCCTTAGTAGAGCTCCAACACTGACGACATCAGAAGGCAATTTATTTAAACCACGAATAGTTTTTAGAAGCTTCATGCACTTTTACGGATGAAGAGCACGTTGTGGCGGTTAGTGCGGTTGCATTATATAATATATATATATATATATATATATATATATATATTCCTTTGTTTACAGACTATACGATGATAAATGCTGAAGAGAATTTTCACATGAAGTCTTTTTCGTCGACTTCCTAACGTCCCCAACTGTATAGTTCTCCCTTGGCATTTGTGGCGCTGTAATACCGACCGACCGACGGGCTGGGCAAAGAATGCTTCGCTTAATGCATTGTCTTGGAAGCTAGCTTTCCGCCTCTATATAAACCACGCAAACTCACCTGTACAGGCTATCCCATCTAAATGACTCCATATATGATAGCGAGCTTGTCCCATCTGGATACAGTGCGTTTAGGAAAGATCGAGACGGTAGCGGTGAAGGCGTCAGTATCCTTTTCAAGTCGTCACTTAACATGCTGCGAATGCCGAATATACCGAATCATTGAATGTATCTTTTGTAAAGCGTATTACAATGGCATCAGGTACATTATAGGTGCTATACACAGACCACCGAACACTCCAGTTTCCATGTTTGATGAACTAGATAAATATTTGCGAGCAAATATAAAGACTAATGACCGAATTATCCTTTCAGGGGATTTTAATCTGCCTAACATACACTGGCCAACATTCACGCTCACAAAGCACGATCTTGTTGGAGAAGCCATGCTAAACATTTGCTATACATATGATCTGCTTCAAGTTGTGCAGGACTATACCAGAATTCAGGGACCTTCTAAGACTGTTTTAGACTTATTCTTTGTCAGCGGATCCATTGATGCTCGAACAAGCTGCGAGGTTTTTCCTGGAATTTCTGACCACCAAGCCGTTCTACTAACCCTAAGCAATACTGCACTTGATAAAAAATTGCAACGTTTATCTTTCCCCGATTTCTCTCGGGCAGATGACGTTTCAATTATTGATACTCTTGCGTTTCATTTTAATGAGTTTGAAAAGAGCAGATGCGATGTAAATGAGCTTTGGATGAGGTTTCAAAATATTATAAATGACTGTATTAACTCTTTCGTACCGCGAATTACAAAAAAGAAGAAACATAAAAACCCCTGGATTTCTCGTAAAGCGCTCCAGTTGCAAAGACGGCTAAAACGATTAAAGAAAACAATGAAGAACACAAATTTGCATTGCAATGGTAACGAAGTCAGTGAATTAACTTCAAAGCTTAAGCACCAAGTCAGTAGCGTTAGGCAGCGCTACTATGGTGACTTATTGCCAAGTTACATCGCATCGGCTCCTGAGAAATTTTGGAGGAGCATTAGTCCTAAATCAGAAGAGTGTGATGTCTTTGACGTGAATGGCAAGTTGACTCATGATAACAAGGAAATTGCAAACCTATTTAATGCACACTTTAAGTCTGTCTTCACTCGAGATAATAACATTTTACCGTACTACAACGCAGTCCTGCCTCCTATACATGATGTTAAGATAACTGAACAGGGCATTTTTAATATGCTACTTAATCTAGATATTAGAAAATCTTCTGGCCCAGATGACATTCCGAATGGTTTTCTTAAACGCTATGCGGAATGGGTGTCCAAATATTTACATGTTTTGTTTGTGAAATCCTTGCAATTAGGCCAAGTGCCGAGCGACTGGAAGACCGCCAGAGTTAAGTCACTCCACAAAACCGGGAATAAGCAGCACATTCAGAACTACCGCCCTATTTCATTAACTTCAACTGCATGCAAACTTTTGGAACACATCATTCAGAAACACATTTCGGAATTCCTTGAGAAACATAACTTTCTAACAACCCATCAGCATGGATTCCGAAAAGGCTATTCAACAATAACCCAATTGGTAGAAACAGTTCATGACTTCGCAAATAATATAAACAACGCTAAACAGACAGACGCCATATTTATGGATTTTTCCAAAGCTTTTGATAAAGTCTCTCATCATAAAGTATACTCGCTAAATAAACAAAATTCTTAAAAATCATAAGCTGATTAACTGGATTTCAGATTACCTCAGTGCCCGTAAACAATTCGTTACTTTTAAGGATCAGGACTCTAATCATCTCTCCGTTGACTCTGGCGTTCCCCAGGGCTCGGTTCTTGGGCCGCTCCTCTTCCTGTTGTATATAAACGATCTTGTAAATGATCTTCCTGTTAAAATCAAATTATATGCAGACGACTGTGTTTTATATTCAGTAATAGACAACCCCTCGGATCAAGTATTACTAAATGATGCGTTTCAGAAGGTAGTTGCCTGTTGTGAAGATTGGCAGATGTCAGTGAACTTTGGGAAAACTGTTTTTATGTGCATTACTCACAAAAAGAAAAAGCTTAGTTTCAATTACTCGGCTAACAATATTTTTCTATCTGAAGTAACAGAATACAAGTACTTTGGCCTGTGGATAACTAACAACCTCAAATGGAATCGGCACATCGATAAGGTAACCACTAATGCCTATCGTAAATTGTTTTTTCTTAGGAGAGCATTAAAGCTGTCCACGTGTCCCGTTCGCTTATTAGCGTATAAAAGAATTATACGCCCAGTACTAGAATATGCAGCTGTTATCTGGGATCCGTTTACGCAAACTAACATCAAAATGCTCGAACGGGTGCAGAGAAAGGCAGTTCGCTTCATTTATAATAACTTCTCCCGTACCTCAGTAACAGAACTCCTAAAACAAGCCAACTTGCCTGCACTAACAGAGCGCAATCGAGTTTCCCGACTAAAATTCTTCTATCAGCTTGTAAATGGACACTACAACATTAACATCACTGATATAATTACATTTTCTTCCGGGTATGCCACAAGACAAAGGCATCAACTAACAGTGACACCATTCCGCGTAAAAAATAATTGTTTTAAATATTCCTTTTTTCCTAGGACTGTGATAGAATGGAATAATTTGACTAATATAGAAGTTACTCAGCCTTCGCTGTCTTTATTTGCTGCGAACATCTGTTGATTAGGCTTCAAGATCAAATGTGACCTCGTTCATTTCTTTTTGCCACGTTTATTTAAACCGATGTTGTTTGTATAGGCAATGTACTCCGTATTGCTTTGTTTTGTTGCCTGCATTTGTACGCTGATATATTGTACTTCCACCCTGCTAAAATCCCTTTGGGGATTGCAGTATCTGTAAATAAATAAATAAATCTAAATTTAGCCAAGCTGTTCAACGAAAACAAAATATTCAAGAAACACACGGTGCAATAGACATTTAAAAGACATACGGTGTTCGGTCTTCAGACCTCTGATGACCGAACACCATAAGTCTTCAAATCGTGTCTTGCGCCGTGCTTTTCAATCTAGTTTTCGTTGAACAGCTAGGCAAAGGTTGGCTGGGATACCCTGCTTAGCACGCAGCACGTGCCTGGTGCGAGAAACCTCTGTTTTGTATTTCGGTGCCAAGGTTTAGGGAAAAAGCTCACTGTGTATTTGGTGCCAGTGGTCGTACGCTCATGATAGACCTCTATATTGACGGTAGAAAAACTCGCTTCGTGAACATTTATGCACCCGTAACTCGTTCAAACACTAATAATTTCTACGAAGACCTGCACCCTTGTCTACTTGAGCCTATTCCTCATGTTATTTTAGGAGACTTCAACTGCATTATTCACTCGAACAGAGATGTGAGGGGTCCTGGTCAGGGCCGCTCCACTTATTATGCAAGAGAACTTGAGAAAATATTAAAGCACCTCCTTCTATCTGATGCATGGGTCTTCCTCCACAAAGACCTTTTTGGACCGACTCGAATAGGATCACGAACAGCCAGTAGAATTGACAGAGTCTACCTTCCTGATTTATTGTTATCCTCGCTACTGTCATGCGAGGTTGTGCCTCTACCCGACCTCCTAAAGGGTAGATCGGATCATTGCCCGGTAGTGATCTCGATGCATGGACATCCAGGCCGAATTCATATAGATCAAAGTTGGAGGCTGGACAATGCGCTTCTACAGGATGAAGAAAGTATCCAGAACATACGAAACGCCCTTTCACGTACTGTATATATAGAAGGCATTTCCGAGATGACCCCAGCCAGCTGGGATGCCTTGAAGGCCACATGGAAGCAAATTCTACAGGAAGAAGGAAAGGCAAGACACCGGAGGATTTCTGCAAAACTTAATGAGTTACTCCGTAGAATTCAAATAATCCGATGGGCAGACTCATTGACTGCGTGCACAAATGAATACTTGGAAACGTTGCAATTTAAGTACAACAGACTGGTGCAGGAAAAAACAAGCAGGAAAACAAGAGACCACCAATTGCAAGACACGATCGTTAATCACCCTACATGTGTCGGAAATGGAAGAATGAGAATATCCGAAATCGAACTAGCAAACGGAAGCACCACAACTGACCCAGGAGAAATTGCGTCAGTGATTTACAATCACTTCAAGAGGCAATTTGAGGCAGATGATCCGGATGATTCTGATGACTGGACACAGAGAGTAATAGATTTATGTAGCGACCTACCAGAACCAGACGTTGAGTCACTCTCTGACTTGCATGGAGGCGTCACTATTGATGAGGTTAAGCACTGTTTAAAAGAAATGAGTCAAAAAACTGCCCCTGGCTGCGACGGTTTGACCACTAAGTTCTACTCCATATTTTTTGACACAATTGGCGAATCCTTATTCTTGATTATCAAAATGTTCTTCGAAGAAGGAATGAAACCTGCGTCGTTCGGGAGAGGCCGAATCGCTCTCATTCTAAAGGAGGGATCTCATCCGAGTAGTCCAAAATCGTGGCGTCCAATAACCCTGTTGAATACAGATTATAAGCTGGTAGCAACCATTGTTCACTCTAGACTGAGCCCAGTTTTACCGATCATAATCTCCCCCTGCCAAGCCTGTGCTGTCCCTGGACGTTCCATTTTTGCCAATCTCACGCTAATCAGAGATGTCTTTGAATATGCTCAGCTCAAACGCATCGGCGGAGCGTTCATTTCATTAGACCAAGAAAAAGCATTTGACAGAGTTCAACACAGGTACCTCTTTCAATTCCTTGAACTACTGAAATTGCCACCAGACTTCATTCGTTCATTCAGCTTCTTTATAGTAATCTATCAAGTGACATAATCGTCAACGGAAGCATCACGCCGAACTTCAACATCTATAAAGGTGTCCATCAGGGTTGCCCACTAGGACCGGTTCTTTTTATCATTTCATTGGAACCACTAATAAGGAAAATAATAGCTAGCAAACAAATAAGAGGTTTTCCTATGACAGGCCAGGAAGAAGCACGAGTGTCTGCATATGCAGATGATATATCGCTATTCCTTCGTGACGAAAGCAGCCTTTACCACTTCAGAAGAATCTTTGAGGAATATGCAGCACTATTAGGAGCGCTCATAAACGAACAGAAAAGTAAATGTTTACTTTTTGGTCCGTTTCCCTCACAAGCCCTAGGTGCCATTACAATTGTGCAAACTGTTAAAATACTAGGTGTTTTCTTTAATGGTGATGGTGTGGCATATCCCACATGGCAGTTAGCTATTCAGAAAGCAAGCACAGCTATAGAATTGCTTCAATACACTGAGATGTCTCTACGATCTAAGGCTCTAGCAGTTAAAACAAAAGTTTGCGCATATGCACATTATGCTTCTAGAGTTGGAAT
The DNA here is from genome assembly GCF_013339745.2 of Dermacentor silvarum. Taxonomy (NCBI): domain Eukaryota; kingdom Metazoa; phylum Arthropoda; class Arachnida; order Ixodida; family Ixodidae; genus Dermacentor; species Dermacentor silvarum. The sequence continues at coordinate 244,186,071 of NC_051154.1, forward strand.
CTTGCCCAACAAGGTCGCAGCTCAGCTAAATAAGCTAATAAACTCCTTCCTTTGGGGGAACGCACCACCACCGATAAAGAGGCACCTCCTCCAGTTACCATCAAAAGCTGGAGGTCTAAGTCTACCTCACATTACCTATTCAGGGAAATTTTTGGCGTTAAAAACAGTGATATCACTCTCTAAACTTCCAGACTATGTAGGAAGTTGTCTCTTGACATATATGTCAAGTACATATTATGAGTTCCTAACAGGAAAACACAGTACAGGCCCGCTCTCTGAAAAACCGGCATGTTTTTATCGTAAAGCAGCTTTGACCCTAAAAATGATTCTTGCTGAGTGTCCAGACGCACAGGTCACTGAATCCTCAGTATCTAGTATTATTGAGGAGATAACGACTAAACAACTTAGCATTCAAGAAAAGTTGAAGACTAGTCGGAAACACTGGAAGCACTGGACACAATATCCTCTTCCCAAGGAAGTACAGGACTTTGACTGGAAACGCCGATGGAAAGTGCTTCCAACAAGGGACCGCCTTCACAAGATGGGCATTGTCCCGAATAAGCGCTGCCCCAACTGCAAATCTGATGAAACAGCACAGCACGCTCTATTCGAATGCCCACCGGCAAAAATAATATGGAAATTAGTTAAGCGGACGTTCCACATTCATGGCCTAGAAAGGGTGAAACGAATGAGTACCTTTGAGCACTTAGTTTACATTTGCACCATGTTTGTTATTTGGAAAAGGAGAAGCCTGGCGGAAGTGCGTCGGCAACCTGTCAAGGCTGCCTATCCGGCACTGCAAAAAATAAGACAACTAGTGTGGAAATATCTCATCGAGGTATTGGAAGAGGGTGGTGAGGAAGAATTCCTCAGGCGGTGGCACACTAGATTCTTTTACGTCCAAAAAGGCACTCTACACTATCCAATTGTTCCGTATTAATTCCGAACACGAAGTTTTATGTGTTCTATTACTCTATTACCCCATCCTAGTCATTGTATAAAATTTATATTTTCCAAATATGTCTTTGTAAGCTTCCCCGTATTGTGTATTCTCTGTATCCAATGTTATTCATGTAATGTAGTACCTGTGTGCTTGAGTACTTGAGCACAGTTGAGATGTCCAATAAACTTCCCTTTGTGCAGCAGCACTCGCTGTTGCAATGGCGATGGCCTGAGCAAACCGCCGCTTACTACCCTCAATATAAAAACAGCGAGCTGTCGTGGGAACATTGCTTAATGTATACGCAGCAGTAGTGTGCAGGAATCGCACAAAATGACAGTACGTGTAGGGGACAGTGAGTAACTATACCGTCGTTCGAATAGCGTCATACATGAGTTTCGACGGTAACTGTTCTGCTGCATGTTTCGGATGTGAAGGAGGTCTCAGCAGAGGCGTCAAAATGATTATCATTGCTTCGAAGAGCTCGTTCTCAGTAATACCTATGGGAGAAGAACAAATGATTGTGCGTCTCCCACACGGTGATAATTTTTCGGCGTATGGTTCTGGAGTTACCTTGGCGAATGACCTCGAACTCAGAACTGGAGCCTCTGAAATGAATGCAGCGCCAGTATAGTGTTGGAAGGTTACTCACACGCTATTATTCAATTTCTGATGCCTCAGGAATATACAGAATATCTGAGTAAATCTTTGTTTATGCCTGTGCTACCAAACTTCAGTCAGACATGCATCCACAGATGTACAAGGTGAACTCACTTACAGCCTCACTTATCAGCTTGACGTGAAAGTTGCTATATTTGCATGCTGATTAAGATGTCAATTTCATGAGTCATGTGCTAAAAGCCACGCCAAGCAACGTCCTAATAACGATATACTGATTTGGTTAGTTTAAAGGCGGTTTCTAATTGTGCCTCGGGTCCTTAGTCAACACTGGGGGAATGAGTTCGTTGATATTATTGACCATTTGTTCAGTGGGTTTGGCAGATTCCGTTTTGCATGCGTCGGAAGGCTGCCTCGCAGTCGGAGAAAACTGTTTGTCGCTTTGGTAGCTCCAGACTTAGCAATTCAATTGCACAACAGAGCACTGCAAGTTCTGACCTTGTCGATGTAGCCCCCCAAGATGTCTTCAGCTTCGAAAAACACGGCTATAACACAGCAGGGGAGTCACGACTAAGTACCTCCTCTGCATACTCCCCTAGTACGTCGAATAACATATAAGTTATTCCACGGAAGTAGCCGTTGCTGACCGAAAGTTGTTGAAATTCGACCGATCTTTTGAAATATCACTTTTTGAAGATGCTGCCAATTGAGTTATGCTGGGGCATTGCGGTGAAGTTCAACAGGTGTCTGAAGAGGCAATGTCTAGAATTCCCGGGTAGGTAGCCACCATTTTCGGCACTGAATGTAAACGTGCTGTACATATTAAGAAAAATTGCACGATTAAATAGGGTGCTTTTGCCTGTCTATAACTAAACCCCTCACACCCATAGAAAAGAGGTTAGCGAACGATTAAACCGATTTGAACGGGTGATTTTTCGGAATGGCACCCTTTCCCCTAATGTGTGTTTTGCCAAAATGCAACCTACATTTTTTTTCCAGTGATATATTTTACTACATCACTATTCTAGTCCTTCGTAAGTCTGCGGAAGCAATCGCGAAGTGTCTTCCGAGACGTTTACAAATATTAAAGCGAAAAAAGAAAGCGCAAATTGAAACTGCAGGTCTAATGATTCCGAGTCGGAAATCCTACCTTTCGACCACGGCGCTCTCATTTTTTTATTTATTATTTTTTTCAAATGCCGGCTTTGACAAGACAAAACAGAGTAGAACAGTTAAAACGAGTCAGCGTACCTTTGCCGACACAACTGGTTTGAAATTTCTTCAATTTACCTTTCTGCCACAGATTATTTCCAGAACATTTTTTCTCATCCTGTGTAGACATGTCCGGTGCTTTTATAGTTGCATGCGCTAAGTAGTGTTCTCTGTAAAGATGTTGACTGTCAGAATTTCTGTGACATACTTAAGCCGCGTTTCTGAAAAAAACGTTCTATATTGACCTAAATGATCAACTCGGGCCAGAGCCTCTCTCGATCACTCTGCCGACATTATCACAGGGAAATATACCGCATCTTATATTTAAGAGTGCATCAGTGCCTGTAGCTGCTCTAACAGGCTAACGCCACGCTCTTCTGTGCTGCTATTTATCCATGATTTCGCACCAAGGTGAAACAATTTAGGCGAAGCTAGCCGTAAGATGCGAAAGCCAGGAAGGAAAGAAGGGGACAAAGCAAACGGGGTTTTCTACTTTACGACAGGGGCGCTTCACTTCTACACTAAATGCTGTGTTATAAGCTCTACCACATTGCTCCGCATGCATCCGCGAATGTTTATTAAAGTCGATACTGCATGAAACAGCTCAAGACTTCCTGCTCATAATATTGCGCCGGCAATGAGGCTACACCAGAAAAAACATGCACCTGAAGTACCGTGATTGGCTGACGCACTATGATATACTGGTAATTGGGAGCTGATACAAGCTATTCGAGGCCAGCGGTAAAAACTCAATGGCCGGTTAGGAAATAAAACAACAAGCTATGTGTTTCCATTTCACCACTGGAGAAGCCATGGTCATGAAGTAGCAGGTTGAGGTCCACAGCCTACTGTGACCATATGACGGACTCGAACGAAAATACACATTTATGGCTTTTTACTTGCCTGAAATGTTGAAGTGCTCTAGCACCCCTCAATTCTGCAAGGTGTATGTTTTCCACGTAACACTCTTTAAGCACCTTGAAATCAATGAAAAGGTGCAATAAGGGTGTTTGGCGCACCCATTTTAAAAATTTTCATAGAAATTGAGGGTGCAAAAAGGGTGTTTCGACGTCCAATCCTTCTTCGAGGGTGTAATTTTCCTTAGAGTGCATTCTGTACACTTATGCAAATGGTAGAGCGTGTACATATTTTGCCTTGTGCAAAAAAGAAAAAGAAAAAAGAAAAAGAAACAAAAAGCAAACCACAATGATTCTTATTTTTCATTGAATGCCAAGCTCAAAAATAAAACTTACTTTTACGCAGTCCTTTCTTGAACTCGGCTACCTTGCTATGCTCTGCGCAGTTCTGGGAATCCCTCCCTCGTCTAACATCGAGCATCTGACGTCACTGGCGCCAAATATGATTATTGGTGCGTACTGGCAAACAAGTGGAATTGTTTAGCTAGTTTCGTGGCTCTTAACTGCTTTTCGCCATAAAATGACCATTTCCCTCACCTTGCTTCGCGTGCCTTCACTGCGTAGCTGCTTTTCCTTTGTTTACTTTCCATCCGTACAACTAGAATTTCCGACCTATTACATAAACTTAGAGACGGCGACCGCATTGTAATAAGGAACGAAGATTTTCTTGACATATTTGTTACTGCAGATGTTTGAACCAAATGATTCAGTCTTCTGCAGTAAGGGTAGTTTCACACCCGATCTATGTACACGCCTTGATATAATCTACGAAAAGCCGGAGCAATATGAGAGGGAACACCAAATTTGCCTTTAGGTGACGATTACCCGTGATGTCCGGGTTTGAACCTGCCGTGTTGATTTGTAGCTACCTTTGCGGTTGAATATTTAGTGTCTTTGAGCACTTTTGTGGTTGGCATCTGCATTTTGCCACTACGGCCTCTTCAAGGCAGTTTCCGTGCTTCCTTGATATCGGTCAACTAGGCACCACGCGCGATAAGAATGCGTGGGGAAAAAATGAGTATTCCGCCTAACTGGAACACGATCAGCTTTGATTCATTTGTTACACGCACTGTTCTATCGCAACAATCTTTAGATGGCAAATGGATAAATAATGAGCTTATCTTTCTTTGGGTAATAACCACAATTTCTTGCAACTGCCTAACTATTTTCATGGGGCCGATCCTAAAAATAGTTTAGTCTAACGCGTTCTTGAAATCTTCCTTCGCGACTGCTAACGTTTGAGACGTTTAAAGATACGGATGTTGTCATTTAAAGTACAGCGCCTCTGTTTGCAGACGCTCCACGGGGTTCTGTAATGGTCCTTGAGGAAGTGGAGTTTGATGGTGCCGGTTGGTTGCTGCATACGGGTAAGGCATGGTAGTAAGAGGATCACCACCCATAACACATAGTGCCAACATAGAGCCACAATAACCACCTCCCAAAGCATGCTAAGCGCTTTATTGGATAGCAAGCGGGGTAGGCGAGCGACGTGCCCTCTGCCTCTGCGCTTTCGAGCAATTGTTGTGTGAGCTTTTGCAGACTGCCACACAGCATACCTTGTTCCTGCGACGAGGATTCATGACATTGCAATTGCATATGTAAAGACTGTTTAAAACCCGAACTACAAAAATGCTCCCAACGAGCAGTTGGCAGCAGAATAGAATGCGTACGTGGCCTGTTATCACTACAGTAGCTAAACTGTACTCGTACTATCACCCAAAGGATATGCACGCCGCCTATTAGACGTTCTGCGTGCCTGTAGGATCCTTTTCCTTGCGTCCCACATTCGATGAGTGCGCAAGAAATGGCTTACTTTGCAAAGAAACACGCATATACCACGAAAACATGTATTTACAGTACACAGAAAAACGAGAAATAACATAAGTACGTTGCATGAATACAAAAAATACGAATGAAATTCCTCGCAGTGGGTACCGCTTAGGTGCCTTCTACAACAAATCCGTTGAACTTCCAGGAGAAGAGAAGGGGCTGCTGTTTCACTTATTCATCGTCCCAGGCAAGCAACCAGGAGACGAGCTCGCAACGCTGGCCTGGAACGTACTGGCAGCCTCCGGCATCCGTGCTCGAACTGTGGCTCCAAAAGTTAAGGGCGACCTCGGTACCAGCGAGGTTAGCTTACGTATAACCCGCTGGTCACGCAGGCAGTGACGATGCTGAGGCCAACTTCTGGGCTGAAGCAAAACAATACACGGGACAGGCCGACCGCCTGGGGTGCACCTGCTGCTGCTCTACCGTGATTACCGTGACCGGGTGCTGCCTGCGAGTCGCCGTACAGAGCCCGAATGATACACGAACTGACCGGTGCATCATGGGAATGTTGTCCAGCGTACGGAGGCTACATCATCGTACTGCTGGCGACTCGGAAAGGAGGTGACCTGCCAAAAGTAAAAAGATCATGTCTGACTGGGGCGCAAGGAACTGGATGTCGGTATAGCTCAAAAAAAAAAGAAAGTGGAATAACAAAAATACGGCAGAAGCTACGCTATTATATATATATATATATATATATATATATATATATATATATATATATATATATAGTATATGCATTTCTCCGCATGCAACACATCAAAACTGCTCGCCGTACAGCATTTTCAGTGTTGTATGCATACTTTCTGCGTGTAGAATTCGTTTTCCTTCCCACACTAGTTTATGCACCTTGAGATCAATTTTGAATATACCGAAAAATGCGCGGTTTATAAAAGTATCAACACACAGCTCAAGCAATCAAGACAAAGCTTCTGGCTGCAGGAAAAGTCACGACATTGCATGTCTGCCTGGTTGCTCCATTTCTCGGATCGTTGTCCCCTTCACCAAGCTGTTCCACCAAGATTACTACGCACCCTACTCCTGTGTGAGGAAACCCACTTGCACGCGGTATTATTTACAGCATTCGGATACTATAAATAGTTTTCACCTAGTTATCTCAGCCTGCCAATACACAAAGGTGGAGGCCACAATGACGTCAGTGCTCCATATTATCAAGCGCACATCGTTTTTCTTTTTGACGAGGACCGTCTTTCACCAGATTATCACTGTTGTCGATTTGTCGGTGGACGCCAGACGCAATTTTTGTGCTGTCGTGCTGTGACGTTTTTTGTTTACGCAGTTTCTCGAGTTGCTAGTACCCCAAGATGTCAGCCACGATGGCGTCAATACAAACTATCTATAGGACGTTAGAGCAAACGTTAGCCAAGCTGTGTAAAAAGAACAAACTAAAACGGACTGGTAAAAATACGATTACCAGACCTACAGTGTTCAGTCATCAGTCATCTTCCTCCACCAGGAGAGAGAGAAAGAGCTGTTACTGTTTACTCAAACAACCCGTTCAGTGATTTTTCAGCGTGCTAAATATGCTGCGTAATGATTTTTTCCGCTCTTTCACTTGTAGTCGTAGCGAGCGAAATGGGAAAAGGCCCCGTCATTACACGCCCGCGTGACGTCACACCTGTGGTACCGAACCAATCTGAAGACTTCAAGCTAACGCTGCGCAACAGGCTTACTCTACGAGCACCTAGTGTTTCTTTAGGCTACCATGGTTCCTGTAAGCCAACGCCAACAGCTTTCGGCTTTCAGGTGGTAATTACATTCAAATCAATGTTGGAGACTTTCTCGGCAAGGCATGCGATCACACGGCACTTTTCGTATTTCTTGCTACCAATAAAGTGCGCAAAAATCATTTAGGCTAGATATAGAACGCTGAAAACAACCTAATTGAATTTTGAAGAGAGAGAGAGAGAGAGAGATACTTCATATATTCGTGTATTGACGTTTGTAAACAACTTGGCTGACGTTACTAAGGCCATCTTCAATTTTACGCGCATCGTGCGAAGCCAGCCTTTTGTTTCTTTTTTTGCATGAGCGCAAGACTGCGGAGGTCAAACATCAACGCGAACGTTTTCGCCATACAACAAACAACGAATTATACGTGGTGCCGTCATTTACGTGTGATAGCAGCTCACATACTGATACTTACGCAATTCGTATTCTCTATAACGGGGTGAACCATACGGTTCGGATTTGCCGCTAACCTGGAAACTCCGAAGGGTATGAAATATATGAATAATAGAATGTGCCTAAAAATATTCCCCGATTCTACCAGCACATTTGTACTGATTAAAGCGATGATTTCTCTTTTTTCTCTTGTAGGCAAGAAGGTTTACTTCAATCGTATGACGCTTTAAAATTATCGTATTTGTGCTAAAGTAGTGAGAAATGTTGTAGAAGCATGAGCGGCGTACACCTCTTGAAGCACTGAATCGGCTGCTAATGCGCACCAGCATGAGGGTAAAGCACGTATTGGCGACTTTAGCTCCGCCGGTAAATCGAATAACCGCTTCAATCTACGGGAAGCGATATCACATCTTGGTGAGTAATGGTTTGGGCGAGCTGTAAAGCCTTCACGACATGAAACAATTTGCTCTCGGCGCTTTGCGGACGTACATGTCATTGCGTCGTACATTTCAGAAGAGGGTGAAGGTTTCATGGACTACAAAATAAAAAGTTAGATGCGTATCAGATGGCAAGTTGCTCTTTTTTTTTGCATTTAACAAGGAAGCTCGGCTAGAGCTGCATCAAAGTGAAAAAGTCAAGTAACCGGCTAATGCCAGCAAAATACGTAGCGTAGCTCCTGAAAAGTTAACCAGCCACGGTAGCTGAGTGGATGGCATTGCGCCTCCAAGCACCAGGTCAAGGGGGGTGGAATTCAAAAATGTTCATGCATAGCGCATTGGGTGCACGGTACAGAACCTTAGGTGGTAAAAATATTTTGTAGTCCCCCTCTATGACATCTTTCGTAATCCTATCGTAGTTTTGCCACGGGTACAGCATAACCGTGTAGTCAAATACTTTTTTTTCTAACCTTTCCCCTTTGGCATTAGACATTGAGAAGGACACGAAAAAACGTTGTCGGCATTTACAGCATGCACCGTCAACCGCTGCTTGGCACAATTGTTTTGTTGGTGTCTCTGGCGATTGAAAGGTTGAATGTCGTCACATTGGGACGACATCTTGAAGGTCGCGTGTTGGCGCCAGCCAGCGCGATAAAATTCTCTAGAACAGCTAACTGGCACATCGATCATCATCTTATCATCGCCGTCACGTCAACGTTAAGGGAGTGTTGTCACGGAGCCTACTGAGGAAGCTTTCGCAATGGGTGAACTTCTATTTCGCTATGCATCTGCATGTGGACCACGCGACTTTCATCAGGCAACCACTCAATCTATTCGATTGATATTTCCTTAGATTAGGGGAAAAACCCGAATTCTTCAAATTGTTAGAAGGCTGTTAGATTATTGAGGGCCTTATATTGCTTGAGAAATTGTTTCAAGATTGCCTCAAACTATTAGATTCATAGGTTTGGGCAAATGTTAACTGACGCTCCGATGAATTTCGTAGCGCACTTTAAAGGGCCACCCAAAGGTCGAAATTTAGTTGTGGTGTTGCAGTTGTGCACCAGTTTACAACGAACATGTAGCTGCGAGAATTTTTCGAAATGGTGCCGAAATAACGGAGTTACACGCGTTTGACGATCGAAAAACGGCCCTCGCTCGTTTCGCTCTTTCCTTCGCAACTGTCCTCGTCGGCTGGTCTCTCCTCCTCGCCGAGTGCTGCTCCAAATGTCACGTGACACACGTCATCGCCAACGCGCTTCCCAAAACACCTGCCTCTTCCGGTTAACGCACGTCCACGCTGGCGGCAAATATACCGACGGCGAAACGGCCTCCCATGCCCTAGAACGTCTGCCGCGCGAGAGGTGTCCAAAGTAGACGGTAGTTCGGCCGGCGCACCACCCGCAGCGCGGTCAACGGGCCAATCGACGATTGCGAAGCTGCGCGCTTCCGCCACCGGCGACGAAATCATCGGCTGCAGCTTCTGTTCCAAGTAAAATAACTTTCTCTAGATAAAGTGATGCGTGAATTGAACATTTTATGAAGAACGATATGCACTGTCAAACGTTGAAAATTAACTTGACATCTCCGATACTTGTCGAGCTCAGCTGCCGTGCACGGGTACCGACGGGAGACGACCGACTCGGCAGTGCTCGCATCGCAGCCGACGGCGCCGCTAATATAAGCGTGTTTTCTTCTTCGTGTACAATTATTGCGAAGAGCGAGTAATAAAATATTGCGGCTTGTGAGCGTCGGCAATTCATTCCGAAGCGCTGTCTGTTTTAGCTTTGAAGTGAGCCGGAAAAAACCCAGTGACGATATCGGTGCCGTCGAGCGATCGGTGGCGGTGAGGCTACCGCACAAATGGGTCCCGGTCTCATCCTCTCTACGGCAAGGAAATCTCGCCGCTCGCGAGGAAAACCGATGTCGAACGGCGGCCCGCGAATGGCAAACGGCATGCGGCGAGTTACCGTGCCGGTAACGGGGACGTGGACTCAGCGCTTCTCGGCTACCCGCTGTTGCTGCGGTGCCGGCCCGAGTTCATGCGAAGCGTGCCGCTATAGACTCTGTGTTGCGCCCTCCTCTAGAAAGGCCAACACTGTCGCACTGTGTTCGCGCAGCTAATCAGACCGCTAAGCACGACTGTGTAGGAACGCGAGCGATTTGGCACTTGCGTTGCGGGCTGCAATTACCGATTCGCAAGGGCGCACAAGCGAGCAACACGACAAAATAGCAGGGAGTGCGCGTACCTGCTAGCAGACAAACTGGAAGTCGTAGGTTCTTGTTTGACCAATGGGCATCGCCCCCGACAACGACATCACCAGATTCCCCCTGCTGACATCGTGACGTCCGCTGGGGATATCGGTAAAGCCAGGAGAGCAATTAAAGAGAAACTGAGACTTCCACCCAAATGTAGCAATTCGCTACTATGGAAACCCAACTGGGTTCCTCGAAAGAAAGCCTCGCGGAAGCTTTCGCAATGGGTCCCGGGTTCGAGTCCCGGACCAGGACGAATTTTTCTTCAACTGCGAGGCTTTCTTTCGAGGAACCCAGTTGGGTTTCCATAGTAGCGAATTGCTACATTTGGGTGGAAGTCTCAGTTTCTCTTTAATTACTTATCTCCACCTAGCGGATTTCCGCTGAACTATTACATCATATACTTGCCTTTGCTTCGAGTTGTCGACAAATTCGACTTCGCCCTGCCATCTGCTAGCCGCCTGGTTAGCTCAGATGGTAGAGCGGCTGCCCCGGAAAGGCGGTGGTCCCGGGTTCGAGTCCCGGACCAGGACGAATTTTTCTTCAACTGCGAGGCTTTCTTTCGAGGAACCCAGTTGGGTTTCCATAGTAGCGAATTGCTACATTTGGGTGGAAGTCTCAGTTTCTCTTTAATTACTTATCTCCACCTAGCGGATTTCCGCTGAACTATCACATCAGCCAGGAGAGCAGGACGGCATTGATTTTTTGATATTGTGGGGCGAACGCGGCGCGTTGCGCTGGAGCGTTTGGCATCGTTGATCATGATGGCATTCTGAACTCGATGCACGTGTTTACTTGAAATGTTCAAAAAATATCTGAGATGCTTTAGAGGCCCTTTATGGTCGCATCTCTCTAAAGCGGTGGTAGGCTGAGTATTTCTGTTAAAGCCACATGATTTCGCTACTACTCAGCTTAAATTTCGCAAATAGAACATCTGCCTTAAAAATATTATTTCAAAATTTCTTACCATCATTTACTTAATAGCGAACTTATCGTCGGGAATTTTTTTTTTGCTGGTAATATTTGTTTATAGCCCGGTAGCCTATCCGAAAAAACGGCAGGGGCCTAGATCACGGAGTAAGATAAGACAGGAGCGCCGACTCCGCTCGTCTGGAAGGGACACATTCTGCAACGCCGGATCCTGCTTCACAGCGTGTTCGCCAGACGGCGCTACGAATGAAGAAAAACTCTGCAGCGGAGAGGAGCAAAGGCGCGGGGGCTCTCTCGCGGCACCTGCTTGTCGTCTGCTCCGCGCACGCCCTGACGTCTGTAGCGCGCATAGCTCTTGCGGTTCACGGAGTGAAGTTAACAGGAGAAACAAGTCATCTATCATTTATTTATTTTATACAGGCCAAATGCAGGGCATTTGTCAGGTGGCCTACATGGAACCTAACAAGGCACAGGAACAGAAAATAAACAAATTACGGAAACTAAGACGGAAAGAAAAGCTATAGCAAATGGTAAGGCGATATAACGGCAGTTCGGGTGGTCTCAAGCAATGACAGACGACAACGAAAAGAAGTTTTTATGGAAAAGCTGACGTTTATCACTCTTTTTTATCTGCGCACGCATCAAGTGCTAAGATGCTTCGCTTGCTTCTTTATTTCTCGCGGTGCTTTTCGTGTCGCCCGGTTCTCTTGCGAGCAGAATGGCCACATTCTCATTAAACATAATAATTAGGAATTCAATCCAGTGTTTTCTGCTCATTATTTCACAAGAGAAGCTCTGATTATGTGTCTGCATAACTGGGGGAATCATCTCGAAGGCAAGGCTGAGAATTTACAGGGTAGCCAGCCGGTATTTACACTGGCTAACCTCCTTGTCTTTCTTTCCCTTTCTCTCTCTCTAAATTACGGCATGTCTCTGGACAAGGAAAGGCACCTGCACTGTGTGTAGTTGTAGACAAATTTAAATTGAGCTCCTCCCGTCCTTCCGCATTGGCGTCTCCTGGTTCCTTCTGGCATTCAGCAACATTAAGCTACGCCAGGCTTCCCTAAACAAAGGAACGGCTCCGGTTCGAAGTCGAGGCACTTTCTTTACGTCTAGTAGGACGTCGCTTTTGACTTTGAACAATAAAAAATAAGCTGCTTCTCGAAGTGTCGCGCACATATTTTGTCCATTGCTTTAAGCGCTCGCTTACTTTCAGGAATTTTTTTGACGCCATTGGAGCAGTAGTTGAAGATCAGATGGCGAAGCGAAGAGCGAAAACTTCTCGCGTCCTTTGCCATAACCAGGTTTACAGCCAGGAACAAAACACTGTCCTGTTGCTCAGACTCTTCACGCACAAGTATCAAGATACCTTGTTCCGTCCGGCATGAATAAAAATACTGCAGACAAGATAAACAAAGCGAAGAAGACGAAAATTTCGCACCTTCGCTTCCGCGCAGACGCAGAGGAGTGAAAAACAAGTACTTCTGTGTTGTGTCTTTTTGTACAGCATCATTTATCGTCTGTTTCCTCTAAAGACATCTAAATATGTTTCGTATGCGTGCATAAAAGTGATACCGCGTCTTTATTTGCGCTTTTATTATTTGTGCGCACATATTTTTTTTGTGTTTGATTGCTGTCAGATTGAGACGGCCGAGGGTCCACGTTTGTAGCAGACGACATGCTCTGCGGGTGCCGCTCTGCCCATTCTGCGCCGGCGTCGCCGCTGGTCACCGCCACTCAGCGCATGCGCACATGGAAGAAAGCTGTTGAGTGTTTTCCACGCGCCCCGACAGATGGCGCTGCGCGATGTATAATTTTTGTTGCACGGTTTGTTCCGAGCGAATGCGTTGCGCGGCGGCGGAGTCGGCGCTCCTGTTTATCTTACGCCGTGGCCTAGATATAGGTTTTCCGCACCCGGTATACTGTTTTTCTGAACACCAATTGTTTTAAAATCTGGCCTCTACAAGTACACATGGAATTTAATTTCACCCGCCGCGATGGCTTAGCGGCTAATGTGTTGCGTTTTAAAGCACGAGGTCGCGGGATCAAATCCCGGCCGTGGCGGCCGCATTTCGATGGGGGCAAAATGCAAAAAAGCATGATTCCCGTGCATTGCGAGCACGTTTGGGCACATGGAACCCCTGGTGGTCAAAATTATTCCGGTGTCCGCCATTATTACGTGCCTCGTAATCAAATAGTTGTTTTGGCACGTAAAACCCCAAAATTCAACACTACATTCATTGAATTTCGGATATCTCCGTTGAAGTAGTAGTGCTCACCGACGTATAGGCTGCTCATCCTGACAAGTTCGGAGCGTCCAGGGCTAGCTGGCCTCAATAAAGCTTCTCGTTCAACAGAAGGCCAATAAATTTAAATGTTCTTAAAAGACGCCGCTTCTGGCTTCTTTCGGCTTTTTCTTGATTGAAGTTTTGCTCACCTCCCGTGTAGCCTGCAAAGGCAGCTGCTTGGAGTTGGATCGCCGTCCCGGTCGCTGTAGCTCTCGGCCTTGATGGAGTTCAGCATCGTCAGAGCATACCGCAGTGTGTCGCCCGCGTGGATGTGCGGCCTGTAGCTCAAGACGCCGAGACGTACTGTGCTCGGGAGAAGCCACTGCGCCCCCATGCACGTACTGGCGAGTCCCGATCGTGCCCGCATCCACCCCACGGCTTATCGGCTCCTCCGACTTGCGTTGACAACACGGGACACCATTTAGCACCACGTTTCGAACCTAGTTTCCTTAAACATCGATTTACCGAAGACTTCAACTGTTGTAAGTAATCGTTTCCTAATTCATTCTGAGCAAACGGTGCTTTCCTAATCAAAATGTCGGAGCTAGCTGTAGTAATTTACATTAGTGAAAAAATATAAAAGCTTTTTTTGATTACCTTCTCATTGCTTAATTATAATGCCTTCTTATCAGGCATTCTCCAACAGCTTGGGAAAACACTTTTTTCGGAGAAGCCTATGCGCTGCGCTACGTTTCTTCGGCAAGTATCCTTTGCCCACAACAACTCAACTGTGTCATCACTTCCATTCTATGACAAGCATAAAAGGTCGAACATGTATTTTCGGCTTTCATGGACCTTTGCGTTTTTGCAGCTCGAGCTATTGTATGCATTTAAAAGATGTATTCATGGCACCTTCCGTGTAACATGAAATTATCATCACAAGTTATGTGCGACGAAGGGTTCATTCAGATTATTCATTTTATTAATAGGTAGATAAAAGATTACTATGAAACATTTTCCCTCTGAGTGTTTATTATTAAGGTGAAAGCCTCATATCTCTCGTTTTGAGGTGACCTTGATAATGTTGGTCTAAAATCAGAAAAATACGTAAAATATATATAACTCATTAACGTAATTACAAACCCCATAACAGTGTATATCAATCGATAGGTAATTGCACGAAGAATATAAAAATTGATACATGATCATGATAGTCCACGAATATTTACAATAATTAGCATGACAAAACGGAAAAATGGGTCGAGCTCAAACCCGAAAAGGGGCCAGGAACTGAGAAATAATGATGGTAATGACTGTAAGTATGGTTATGATGGTAATGATATTGATAGTAGAATATTTCCGCATCCCTATCGGTGCCCAGTTATTCACTGGCGGCAATCGATGGCGGAGATTATAGCGTCAGGTGTGATATGCTATTGCTGGCTACCTAATCTTGCACTTGCGAGCTGTCGTGCTTCCTGGACGCGCTTCTTGAAATCAGCTGCGTCATCCTCCGTATCGCTGCAATCATGGGGAAGAATTGCATCCAGCATAGTCGTAACTTCTCGACCATCAAGGAGGCCGAACGGTGTCATTCTCGTTGCTTCCTGGCGTGCCTTATTATACGCGAATGTGACATACGGTGAAATCGTGTCCCAGTTCTAATGCTCCAAGTCGACGTACATGGAGAGCATGCCTGGAATAGTCTTGATGAGGCGTTATATAAGCCCGTTGGTTTGTGGATGGTAGGCTGTCGTCCTCCTATGTACAATGCCACTGAGTGTGAGGACAGTGCGCAGAATCTCAGCTGCGAACGCGGTTCCTTGTGTGTTATTACAGACGCTGGAGCTGCATGCGTGGCTCAGGTCTATGATTTGGGCAAACGGCGTTTCTGGCACAATCATCATCATCATCATCATCAGCCTATATTTAAGTCCACTGAAGGACGAAGGCCTCTCCCTGCGATCTCCAATTACCCCTGTCTTGCTAGCGTATTCCAACTGGCGCCTGCAAATTTCCTAACTTCATCACCCCACCTGGTTTTCTGCCATCATTTTCTGCCTCTTGGTATCCATTCTGTAACCCTAATGGTCCACCGGTTATCCATCCTACGCATTACATGGCCTGCCCAGCTCCATTTCTTCCGCTTAATGTCAACTAGAATATGAGCTATACCCGTTTGTTCTCTGATCCATACCGCTCTCTTCCTGTCTCTTAACGTTAGTCCAAAGATTTTTCGTTCCATCGCTCTTTATGCTGTCGTTAACATCTTCCCGAACTTCTTTGCTAACCTCCAAGTTTCTGCCCCATATGTTAGCACCGGTAGAATGCAATGATTGTACACTTGTCTTTTCAACGACAGTTGTAAGCTCCCAGTCAGGATTTGGGAATGCCTGCCGTATGCACTCCAACCCAACTTTATTCTTCTGTAAATTTCTTTCTCATGACCAGGGTCCCCTGTGTGTAATTGACCTAGATAAATGTACTCCTTTACAGACTCTAGAGGCTGACTGGCGATACTGTATTCTTGTTCCCTTGCCAGGCTTTTGAACATTGTCTTTGTATTCTGCATATTCATATTCAACCCAATTCTTACACTTTCTCGATTAAGGACCTCAATCATTTGCTGTAATTCGTCTCCATTGTTGCTGAATAGGACAATGTACAATGTCAGCTGCAAGCCGAAGGTTGCTGAGATATTCGCCGTTGATCCTCACTCCTGAGCCTTCCCAGTCTAAGAGCTTCAATACTTCTTCTAAGCATGCAGTGAATAGCATTGGAGAGATTGTGTCGCCTTGCCTGACGCCTTTCTTGATAGGTAACTTTCTACTTTTCTTGTGGAGAACTAAGGTAGCTTTGGAATCCTTGTAGATATTTGCTAAAATATTCACGTATGCCTCCTGTACTGCTTGATTACGCATTGCATGATATCTCCTCCATCTTTGATGAAATCTACCGTTGTTCCATATTCTCCAGCAGCTTTCTCCCTGGTCATGTCTTTCTCATTTTCTAACTTCATCGCTATTTATAGAAGGGGCCTCTGTATCGGGTTCGTCACTATTTCGAATGAAAGTAGCTTGGCTGCTTTGGGCACTGTACAGGTCAGTATAGAATTCTTCCGCTGCCTTTACTATGTCCTCAAAATTGCTGATGATATTTCCATGCTTATCTTTCAGTGCATACATCCCACGTTATAATTTCGAGTATCCCTTACTTTCTTCTTGTTATCAGTTTTGGCAGTTCAGCGAATTTTATCTGATCTCTGCAGTTGGACACTTTCATGTTTTGTCGTTTCTTTATTAGGTCCTTTGTTTCTTGGGAGAGCTTACCTACTGTTTGCCTTGGTGCCTCACCTCCCACTTCAATTTCTGCTTCTGAGATCAGCCTAGTTAGGGTTTTATTGATTGCCTGTACGATATCTTTGTCTTCTTGTATTTGTTTGCGAGCACCAGCCTGAATTGGTCTGCTTTTACCCTTACTGTGTTTAGGTAGGCCTGTTTTCTCCTGACTAATTTCACTCTTTCTCTCTTCAAATTGAGATAAATCCTAGACCTCACTAACCTATGGTCACTGCACTGTACCTTACGTAACTCTTCTACATCCTGCACTATGCTTGGATCGGCAGAGAGGATGACGTCTATTTCATTCCTTGTTTCTCCATTAGGGCTCTTCCACTTTCCGTTGCTGCGCTTCCTGAAGAAGGTATTCATTATTCGGTGCCTATTCTTTTCCGAATTCTACCGACATCTCTCCTTTTGCATTCCTAGAATCGATGCCGTAGTTGCCAATGGCTTGCTCACCAACCTGCTTTTTCCCCACTTTTGCATTGAAGTCGCTCCTGACTATAGTATACCGAGTTTGGACCTTTCTCATTATCCAACAACTTCATAAAGCTGTGATATTTCTTCGTCATCGTGACCAGAGGTTGGGGCGTAGGCTTGTACCACATTCGTTTTGTACCTGCTTTTCAGCTTTATTAATACGACTGTTACCCTCTCATGAATGCTGTATAATTAATCAATGTTGCCCGCTATGTTTTTATGGACTAGAAATCCTACGCCGGATTCTCTCTTTTCTGGAAGACATCTGTAGCAGAGGAGGTGGCCGTTAGTCAGTACTGTGTAAGCCTCACCAGTTCTTCTAACCTCGCTAAGGCCAATAAAATCCCAGGCAATACCTGAGATTTCCTCAAATAGTCCTGCTAAGCTAGCCTCACTCGAGAGGGCGCGCGTGTTGAACGTTGCCAGGTTGAGTTGCAACTGGCGGAATGTCCAGACCCAGAGATTCTTAGCACCCTCTACCACGTCGCAGGTCTGACCGCCACCTTGGTCAGGTGCTCCGCAGCCGCTGGGCATTGAGGGCCATGGGTTAATTGTCGGAATCATGAGGGAGGTAGTGGCCGAATACTACACCAGGGAGGCCAGTTCCTGTTCTGGTGAGGGAGTGACTTTGTTGAAGCTTAGTGGGGCCTCCTAGTTTGGTTGCACCTGCACTAGTAAAGCCCCACTAGCTGTCAATACATTTTTTGTCGGTATCAGGCACCCCTCCATGCCTGAAGTGTAGTAAACTGGCGTAGGATTCGAACTTACGACCTTCTGATTGGAAGTCGGGTGTTCTACCTCTGCTCCACCCCACCACCTGTATACTTAACGTGGTTTAACTTGGCTTTTTCTAGGTACGGTTGGGCTATCATGTCAAGGCTAGGCTATCATGGCCAAGCTGAGCGTTGACGCTTGGCTTGGTTCTCGCGTTCTCAGCACTCCGAATCGGCTCGTCAACGTCGCATATCGGCTGCTTTGTTGGCGAGGTAGGCAGTTTCGGCACGAAGAGGGCGCTCCCTATGCCACGTGGCTTGACGGCACTTCTCTCATCGCGCAGCCTCTTCTTCCGGCGTCACGGTGCACTTAGGGGCCGTATTCTGAAACGTTCGCCTAGGCGAAATCAGCGTGCGCGCTGATTGCCTCGTTGAGCAAAATTGAATGACGTCGGGATCAACCACCCAATAAGCTCATCCAATTTTGCTAAAACAGCCAATCGGCGCGCGCCTGAAAGCGAAAAAATAAATTTCGCCTAGGCGAACGTTTCAGAATACGGCCCTAGGTCGAACCATATCTCTGCAAAGCGGAGAAATGCCCGGGCGACGCCGCGCACACGCTTTTGTTTGCGCAATACATGACTCTGCTACGCACGTGCTATATCTCGGTAAAGCGGAGAAATGACCGGTCACCGGCACGCGCACGCTTTAATTAGCCTAGTCAGATGACTATGCTTAACACGTGCTCGGCGCAGCTATGAGGTCAATGTCCAGGCTCCTCTCTCGCGAGCATAGCGCGCAGCGAGCAGTATGCTCGTGAGAGAGGAGGGGTGCCTCTCGCTCAACCACTTTTTGCGTTGCACACTGGAATTTTTGCCAATCTTAAGCAGCTCCGCTGTTAAAATGACAATGATTCAACGAAAAAATGATAAGGCCCAAACAAAGAAACCTTCCTTTATAGAAGCGGGTACTAAGTGAAGGAAACGCTTAAAAATGGTGGCAGAAGTCTTAGTGATGACCATGACTGAGCAAAAATGGCGATCAGTCTACTAAAAAATATGAGAATGACTCAAGCAAATTAAGAGCGAATCAAGGGGTAATGGAGTGAGGGAGTGACTTGCAAAAAATGTGTCAGATTTGAGCGCCCAAGTGAGAGTGACTCAGCAAAAAATCGCCGAGTCACGGTTTAAGTTTAGTGAATCTTTGGAAGGGCGACTTGCAAAAATCACTGTAAATTGTGGCTTCAGACCGATGAGGACTCGGCGAAATAAAAGTGCTGAGTCAAGGTCCGAGTTAGGAGAATTAAGGATGACTTGCAAAAATGAATGCAAAATATGGGCTCTGAATGTCGATTACTCAGCACAGAACAGTACTGAGTCACGGTCAGAGTTTGGTGAAATAAGAATGACTTGCAAAAATGACTTGGTAAAATGTGTAAAAAGTGTCAAAATGTCAAAAGAAATTCAGCGTTCATGGGTGCTCTTGACGGCGAGCGTGCGCCACCGTTACGAGAAGAGCATTCATTTGCTTCTTTTCTACTGCGCAGATTGCACTCAAACTTCTCGATGAGTTTCTTTATGCGTCTGGGAATCCAAAATAAACAAAATAGAAAATGCGTTTTTCTGGCGAGAATCGCGATTTTTACCCCGCATACCCCTAAAAGTATTTTAGACCGCCTCAGTAAAAAATAAACACGCTTTTACTTTGATGCTTATTCATCTGCTTAACCTAGCGAATGCGGTATAGATGGAGTTCTGCGCAGTCATGATCGAGAATGCACGTGCAGTAGTTAACTTCGATGATAATCAGTGCCAGCTCGAATGAGGTCTCGTTTTTCTCACGAACATTGCAGTGGCTGTTTGTGTTCAGGGTATCATAGAATAAAGGTTAGACTAGAACTCCCATCAAGCACCCAAGAATTGATTTTTATAAACGCCGAAATTGACAGAAACCATGAGGCAGAAAACTGATCGGTTTGCAGTCAGTAGGTAATATATGTGTAGGGACTGGATAGTGCTGAAAATATCGTAAGTCGGACGTTTTGTTAGCGATGTGGTAAAATATCCAGCTGCTGCGCTGGGTACCTCGGTTGGAAACTAAATCACTAAATGCTTTTTTTGTTTAGTTTCTTTTTTTTCTGTGCCACTTTGCCTGACGTGGCGAAAGCCTTTTCACCACTTACCTCTGAGAAGGCAAGATGACAGGAAGCAGGGCGTCATCACGGCTACCGGACTACCAGACGCATCAGACCGTCGGGTGACGCGTTTAAGTAATTTCTTGCGCCGTCCTTAGATGTGATACAAATCACTATAAAAAAAGTCCGCCTGTATTCAACCCTGTGAAAATGGATGTACAGCAAAGCGGTTGCCAACGTTACACAAGCACCGCCACCACAAGCGATGTATACGGCACGCGCGGACGGATGTGTGCGGAAGTGCAGCATACGTGCTCCTTCCTTTAGGCCCTCTGCCAAGCGCAAGTGCCTTATTGAACTAATTGCATTTTTCAAAGTAAATTGCGTCAGAGAAATTGTAAAGCACGACTTATGCACAAGCTGCAGACATGATTGCTTGGGATTATAATTTCAATATTCGAGAATAACGGCGTCGTTAGGTTTGCTTCTTGCAGAAGCAGCACACTGTGCGTTTCCCGCTTCTTAGCACGGTCTCCGGGATCCGCCCACATTTTTGTGTGAGCACCGCGCATGCGGACACGAAAAATCCCGACCAACTTTAGAAGCTAGCAGCTTTGGTGTAAAACCATAGAGAAACATACCACGTAAAGAGTGGCCACAAGGGCCGTTTCGCGGCCGAGCAATTGAGGGTCTGACCACCCGCCAGATGGCGTAGCGACAAGCGCTTCCACTTCGCTTCAAAGATAGACAGGTTATCATGCCTCCAGCGGGCTGCATCGACGCGTCATATATTTCTCTATGACGTCCCCTCTGTGGTGTCCCGTCTCCATAGAAACGTTGTGTCTGCGCCGGCTGCTCCGGTCACGTGCCGCTGGATACGCCCACCTCGCCGCGCTTTCAACACGCCGGTTCGCTGCTGCGCTAAGTTGCATCCTTTTGTCTGCACTAAGAATTTGCAGTTGTTTGCGTTCAACATTGTTAAAGAGATGTTTATTGATGCTGATGGAGTGTATTTTTGCGTCCGTAGCATACAATAGATGCTACGGCGCCCACCGAGGCTGGTTCGTAAGCGTGGGCTGTACATAATGCGTTGCTGTCATTGCTAAACCATTCTTGTTGTTCTGCCTGCTCTTTACCTGCAATTTTAAGGATATGTACTGAAATTAGTTGTGTCCAATAGGATCTTGGTAGCACGCTTGTAAACAAGGAAAAATAAAGCATTTTGTACTGTGCCACTACTGCTTCCTGTTGTGTGTAATTCAGAAGAACGGCAAAAAAGTGAGAACAAAAACAACAACAAAATCTCTGACCGCATGATTTTATGCTGTTCGCATGAGCAAATTCCGTTTTGATGGTACATCGACAACCTTGGTTGTTTTTATTTAGTAAAAAGATTGCGATCTGCTAGTTTATACGCCTGTTTATGCCAAAAACACAACACCGGAGCTTCACTAAAGACAACGTAGTTGAACACTTAAACAGCTAGGTAAATCATATTGAAAAGCGCTGCTGTCAAAACCGAAACCAAAACAGAGCCAAAGGAGGCGTCCCGAATCTCGGAAGACAAAATTGACGGTCTGACCAGCCGCTGGTCGCGCTGGTAGCAGTGCAGTAGCTAGGCCGCAAGGCCCTACGGGCGCGTCCGCTCTTTACGTAGTATGTTTCTCTATGGTAAAACAGCAGAATAAACGTACTTTTACGTATGAGCCGACGGTGCATTGGATCTGGCTATTGTTGGGACTCGGGGCAGCGTTTAGGCCGATGTTCCTTCAGTCAAAGGGACGAGTACGTCCGGAAGTAAAGCGAGAGAAAAAGGGGTTTATTCTACATATTCACAGTGGCTCCAAATATGGAAGCCCACTCCATGGGGGAAAGTCTCAGCTCACTACATGTCTGAGCACATATCAGAACGCGTCAGGACACACCACTGCACTCATGGTGTCTTATAAAACATTGGTCTTCTCTAGTTGACCCCACTAGGGAATCTGATGACCTTGGCGCGGCCAATCAGAGGGGTCGTATGGTTTACAGAACTCCGCCTCTAATGTTGCACCTTCGAAGCAAGCAGGAGGTAATCTGGAGACAGGGGATTCACACTACTTCTACGAAAGTCTTCAGCTTGGTTTCTATCTCTCAGTGACGCTCGCTTTGCCAAGGTCGGGAGAGTGACCTTCGCGCTGGTCCCCGCTTCCACGAAAGGTGGCGGTTATGGTCACTTCGTGAGCTTCTTTGTCATCGCGTCCCAGCTGGTGTACTGCCGCGTCGCCGGGTAGGCAGCCGTTGATAAAGGGAATGGCATCGGGTGAAACACACAAACGATGCGCACTGCCGATTTGGGGGCGCTTGTTTGCCCGTCAACGTCGGTGTCTGGCACTGTCGCCGTCTGGGAAACGCTGATGAAAGGGCCTGCCTCGATGGAAAACAATCAAAGAATGCGCCCGGCCGATTCGGGACGCTAGACTATTTATTTATTTATTTATTTATTTATTTATTTATTTATTTATTTATTTATTTATTTATTTATTTATTTAGAAAACACCTTACAGGCCCTGCTGGGCATTGAGTAAGGGAGCAATGTAACAATGAGCTGTTGAGTACAATGAAAACAACTCAAAAATAAATCTAACACAACTGTACAGTGGCTAAACCAAAAAACAAAACAAAGCACAGAATGCCCAAGCATAACTGCAAATAAGAGAAAGGATATTAAGTAAAAAGCGCGCACAGACGTTTGGGAAATATTTTACGATCGGTTATCGAGATGATTTCATCGGGAAGACCATTCCAGTGAGATATGGCACGTACGAGGTACATCAGATAAATTAAAAGCAGCCGTTTTGCCAAAAATGCGCTTGAAGCTAATATGATTGTGTAATCTTGATGACGTACGGGCGGGGGTTTCGAGGGGTAATATGCATGGCTTATCGGAACGAACATATTTGTAGACACAGCAAAGCAACCTTGCGGCGGATATCTAGGGGCTGTAAAGAAATATCGAGCTTAATCTGCGTTATACTGGAGTTCCGATCAAAATTCCGAGAGATATATCGGGAAGCTCTGCGCTGTATGCGTTCAAGCATGGTTATTAAATATTCTTGGTATGGTGACCATATAGTAGATGCACATTCCAATTGCGGGCGTACAAACGTCAGGTATGCTAATTTACGCACGTCAGCAGTCGAATTTCGGAATTCTCGCCTAAGAAAGCCAAGCGTTTTAGATGCGGTTGCACAAATTGTAGTAATGTGCGAAGACCAAGAAAGGTTACTAGTGAGGTTCACAGCAAGATATTTGTACGTCGTGGTACGTGACAAATTCGGGTTATTTAACCTGTATGTGAATATGTAACTAGTGCGCTTGCGTGAGAACGATATAATATTACATATGAAAGCGTTAAGAGACATTTTCCATATGTTACATCAGTCGGTAATAATGTGAAGGTCATGCTGCAAGATGGTATGATCATTAGTGGAATTAATCGCTCAATAAACAACGCAATCGTCGGCAAACATTCGTAAGCTAGTATCGAGTCGCTGTGAGCAAGCTGTGAGCGCGCGTTGCTTGCCCTAATTATTTATTATCAGATGTAACAGTATATATCTTCGAGGGGTCGTCTGTATCCTCGAATCAGAGTCGGGCAGTTGGATCCGCCATTACTTGAACTCGGAGGCCGAAGACAAGTACGCAAGCCGAACGTGCGACTCGAACTCGGAGGAGGGAATGGCAGAGGCGAAACCACATTACTATAGCCACCGTCTGATTTTGTCCATAAAGAACTCCCGGCGCTGCCACGAAAAACAGTGGATGCACCGGCGATACGAGCGTCCATGGCGACTCCAGTAAGCTATGGCTACGGTGGAGCGTCGCCAACAGCGGCGACGCTGTGTTATGATGGCGTGGCCAGAAACGCTCTCAGTCCCAACGACTCCTCGGACGACAGCGCTCGGAGCGCCTGAGAGCACTCGATGCGGGAGGACAGCGATCGCAAAGAACCAGCCGATCGCAAGGCGTGCGCTCCCTCTCGGTGGACCAGTCAAGAAAACGCTGCTCGCGACGAGCCGTCCTAGAGCACTACGAAACGACCAGCCGAAAATGCCATAAGTGGCGAATATGTTTCCAACACGTTAGAGACACTGCCGAAAAAAATATACAGAAAGAAGACGCGGACGAGGAATCGAACCCTGAACTGCAACGTGGCAGACAGAGATGTTGCCGTGCGCAACGCTACTGCAACTTTCCTTTGTTTATTACCCTCTAGCAACAATACGTGCACACGTATGCAAAGCAGGTCACTTGGTGCTGAAAAAAAAAGAAACGCATCATTTGGCTAGACTACACTAATTTGAAAGGCCTTGAATGATGCCATTACCGACACCAAACCATGAAGTTCCGGAAACCACTCGGACGGTTCAATCATGTGCTTTAGTGTTTCGCGCGTGTACGCATGATTTTAAATTAGGTGTTGCCACGTTGTTTTTCTAGTTGGGATATTAACCATTGCCTTAGCACTGTTGCAACCAATCCCGCATTATTTTTCTTCATTTCGACGTTTCAATAGCCGAATCTTGTGCAGTTCACGTACATTCTACACTAATCTCTTGTCTTGCGAAGTATCTAACACCTACAGCAACTTCCAAACGCCTCTTTGGTTAGATCAGCGAGCCCTCCTTCGAGCTAGCACTAATTGCCGTCCAAATACCCTACGGCACACGTACTGCTCCTCCTTGTTTGTGGAGGTTCTTAGCTCGCACGTGTGGTGACGGGAAGGTATGTGTGTATGATAAGCAGATCTGTACGTATTTTAGCCATTGTATTCTGAAGTTAATGAGAAGCTTCGCGGAGTGCGGATGCGGAAAAGCATTCACTTTATTGATCTTTCGTGGTGTATGTTGGACGCAGCTTTAAACACTTCGATTTATTAAAGTTACGCCGTTTACCCTTTAATTGGTAATTTTTACAGACACTGTGGAAACATACTTATGCTACTTTCGAAAGTGAAATTCTTTGAGAAGTCCTGTCCCAAAAATGTTTAAATTTTTGAAGTAGCATTGTAGACACTTGCGCCCTGCTACCTATGATACCTGTTCCACAGCACGCTGGACAACTTCCAGTACTCGGTCTCAACCCACTTCTTAGCCTCAGCCATGCGCTCAATCTGCATGGAATATTAAAAAAAAAAACAGCTTCATCAGTTCGCGAGGTCTACAAGTGTTGCATAGCGCCACTTTAAATATACCTTCTATACATTAAACGCTACTTAAACAATCTTACCACTAAACGTTCAAGACGAAGCATCGTCACATTCACTATTACAAGTATTTGTTGGCCTAACAGCCCTGTTAGTCGGCAACCGACAGATGATAGGCGAAGATCGATCTCATGTGATGATATCGGTCACCCTACTTTCGCTATACACAACAGCGTCCGCGTAGCTCTCAGATGCCCGTTCCAGTCTTCACTTATTCGTAGGCCGCAGTCTCAATGAAGATAAATCAGACTTACATTTTTTTACTCCTATTTCACTGTGTCATACATAATGCGTTAGCGGAAACAAGAGGAAAGCAAGAATAATATTCCGGGCTTCTCGTGCCCCGGCAAGCAAATGCAGTCTATAGCTTGGAGGCGGGATTTTCCATTCTTCTTTCATCACATGGCTCGGAGAGTGGTCGATCCAACGATAACCGTGAAACGACGGCTTGAAAGTTATGCTGCAGCCAATCACAAAAACGCGAAAATGATTGCAAATGAAATAGAAGGTTAAAAAATATGGCGCCTCGAGCACCTACAACAGAACGCTCTCGCTCTCTTTGTGGGCGGGTTTGTGTGCGTGTATGGATGTGTGTGTGGTGTGTGTACGTGTTTGTGTGTGTGTCCGTGTGGGCCTGTATGTGCTTGTGTGCGCGCGTGCGTAAGAGCGTGTATACGTGTTTGTGTGCGTGTGCGTGCGTGTTTTGCGTGTGTATGTCAGTGCGTAAATGTTTAAGTGAGCGTGTGTGTGTGTGTGTGTGTGTGTGTGTGTGTGTGTGTGTGTGTGTGTGTGTGTGTGTGTGTGTGTGTGTGTGTGTGTGTGTGTGTGTGTGTGTGTGTGTGTGTGTGTGTGTGTGTGTGGGCCTGTATGTGCTTGTGTGCGCGCGTGCGTAAGAGCGTGTATACGTGTTTGTGTGCGTGTGCGTGCGTGTTTTGCGTGTGTATGTCAGTGCGTAAATGTTTAAGTGAGCGTGTGTGTGTGTGTGTGTGTGTGTGTGTGTGTGTGTGTGTGTGTGTGTGTGTGTGTGTGTGTGTGTGTGTGTGTGTGTGTGTGTGTGTGTGTGTGTGTGTGTGTGTGTGTGTGTGTGTGTGTGGGCCTGTATGTGCTTGTGTGCGCGCGTGCGTAAGAGCGTGTATACGTGTTTGTGTGCGTGTGCGTGCGTGTTTTGCGTGTGTATGTCAGTGCGTAAATGTTTAAGTGAGCGTGTGTGTGTGTGTGTGTGTGTGTGTGTGTGTGTGTGTGTGTGTGTGTGTGTGTGTGTGTGTGTGTGTGTGTGTGTGTGTGTGTGTGTGTGTGTGTGTGTGTGTGTGTGTGTGTGTGGGCCTGTATGTGCTTGTGTGCGCGCGTGCGTAAGAGCGTGTATACGTGTTTGTGTGCGTGTGCGTGCGTGTTTTGCGTGTGTATGTCAGTGCGTAAATGTTTAAGTGAGCGTGTGTGTGTGTGTGTGTGTGTGTGTGTGTGTGTGTGTGTGTGTGTGTGTGTGTGTGTGTGTGTGTGTGTGTGTGTGTGTGTGTGTGTGTGTGTGTGTGTGTGTGTGTGTGTGTGTGTGTGGGCCTGTATGTGCTTGTGTGCGCGCGTGCGTAAGAGCGTGTATACGTGTTTGTGTGCGTGTGCGTGCGTGTTTTGCGTGTGTATGTCAGTGCGTAAATGTTTAAGTGAGCGTGTGTGTGTGTGTGTGTGTGTGTGTGTGTGTGTGTGTGTGTGTGTGTGTGTGTGTGTGTGTGTGTGTGTGTGTGTGTGTGTGTGTGTGTGTGTGTGTGTGTGTGTGTGTGTGTGTGTGTGTGGGCCTGTATGTGCTTGTGTGCGCGCGTGCGTAAGAGCGTGTATACGTGTTTGTGTGCGTGTGCGTGCGTGTTTTGCGTGTGTGTGTGTGTGTGTGTGTGTATGTCAGTGCGTAAATGTTTAGGTGAGCGTGTGTGTGTGTCTGTGTGTGTGGGTGTGTGTGTGTGTGTGTGTATGTATGCGTGTGTGTACGTGTTTGTGTGTGTGTGTGTGTGTTTGTCTGTGTGTGTGTATGCGTGTATGGGTGGTTGCATGTGCGTATATGCGCGTGTGTGTGTTTGTGTGAATGTGTGCGCCCTGCAATTTACCTTCTGTACAACACAGCAATTAGGAACAATGTACACAATGCGCTCGGTAACCTTGCACTACTCTGTGTTCTCTTATACTGCCGTTAGTAATGAATGAATGAATGAATGAATGAATGAATGAATGAATGAATGAATGAATGAATGAATGAATGAATGAATGAATGAATAGCTTTATTCAGAAAAGAGTGGACCGCAGGTCGCTGGCGTGGGAGGAGGTTAAGGACGAAGTAAAAGTAGCCACTCACTAAGTCGGGCGTGCCAGGCCGTGCGTTTCCGAAGTAGGCTAACGTGACTAGGTGATAAAGGTTTCCGAGAATATCGTTCTGTAAAGCTGTAATAAAGCGATGTAGAAAAATATTCTTGTCGTGTCGAAGAAGATTTGATGTGGCACAGTATAAAATGAGATGCTGTGTGTTGGCTTCGCCTACGGAGTGGCAGAAGGTTCGCCTTCTGGGGGGGGGGGGGGGGGGGGAGAGGTCTCAATGCCCTTCTTCCGGTCACCAAACGCCTGCCATCGGGAATTATGTATGTCAAGGGTAGTGGCTGTGTTGGCAAGTACTTCATTTCTGAACATTTTCTGGGAACGGCTGAGGGTGAGATCCCTAAAGATGTGAGTAGGAGTGACATGTTTGAGTCTCTCCCTATGAATGAACTTGAGGAAGCGGCGGGCTCGTGCCATTTTAAAGTTAGACTTCGGTGGTGGTAAATCTTCATAGGGGTTGTCACCGAGATCGAGAGACCCACGCGGAAGAGCTTGGACATAATAAGGTGGGACTCCAGGTTGTGAAATGGGAAGACCAAGTGGCACATTGCTTACCGCCACTCAAATGCACCTGCTCACAGGCCTTTTAATGACAAAGCCTTTACTGAGCCGCCACTGAGGTGGCTACCAAAATACTTGCCACATTTTATGACACAGCTTCCCCACCCGACAGTTGTGCCCACATTCCTCCTTACTCCACCCACTTCCGAGTGGATTCCGCAATAACATAGCCTGAAGCGAAGCGGAGATAAGGCCAGCTCATGCCAAGATGAAAGATGTGTTTGTGCTATTCATAGACGAAGCACTCAATAATGATGCAAGTCAGGACTGAGGCCCCGGTATCCTAACCACAATCTGTCTCAAAATGCGTTCAGGAGTGAACCTTCTACACGCAATGGTTGCTCAATGGCTAAAGCGTGACGTTGCCGAGCTCGAAGTGGCAGGTTCGATACCAGCAGTGAAGGTAGCATTTCCAAGGGGGCGAAATGCAAGAAACGTTGTGTACTTCTAAGTACAAGTGCTGAAACACCATGGTGGTCGAAAATAATCTGCAGTCTCCCCTGCGGAATGCATCAAACTCAGGTCAATGTGTCGACACGGAAAATAGAAGCATTTTTTTATGTAGCCTACAGCACAGGCAATAGTGATCCTGCATCAAGGACGCGTGGCACCGCAATCGAAAATGCAAAGCTTGTTTTGAAACCAAGCAACTAAAAATTGCGTACTCCGCGCCCATCTTGCACGGACTTTCACACACGTCAGAAGAGCGACTTCAAAGACTTTTAGCTAGAGGACTGCGCATATGTCTAGGAGTTCCATACTTCTAGCCGTCTTGTAATAGCTGAGGCTCGCCAATCACCGTTTCCAGTTATGAGAACTACAGAAACATGCGGCATTATTTTCGTCTCCAAACACAGCATAAAAACCACCCAGTGGCTCTAGACATAATGAAACGAGATAGATGTTATGTTAACAAAGAAATTCAGGAAAATCTTCATGTATTGCCAAGAAATGAATTTTGGAACTCAGATGTCGAATATCCTCCATGGCTGCTTACTCGTCCAAAAATCGCATTGTCAGTAGATGGCATATTCAGAACAAGAGACATGTGCATTCAAGCTGCTCAACAACTAGCACTTTACCAGATTTATATGCGGTATTCAGGATTCGTACACGTCTATACAGATGGCTCCAGTACAGCAACCTCGTCAACTTCAGCATTCTATATACTGCGCCTCAATAAACACGAATCGTTTAAGTTATCTCCTGCGACTTCGTCCACAACGGCTGAACTGTTCGCAATCCTATGTGCGTTAAAATTTATAACTTCAGTACGAGATGCGCAAAAATGGGTAATTTTCAGCGATCCACACGCGGCACTCATATATGCCCTTATAAAAATGACTATTGAAATGTTGTTGGCATATTGTTGAGGAATTGTTGACACAATATCATTTCAATAATATCTCAATAGTTATTGAACGTACACAACAATACCTCAACAATAAAGTTGTTGAGCGCTTCACAACAGTAAAGTCATTGACTAATTGTTGTTGACATATTGTTGAATAATGTTGAGTACTATTGAGAATTGTTGAGCAATATTGACATTGAATATATGTTTGAAACACACACGCATAGGTGTGTATGTGTTTTACACATATATATTGTTTTATTGTTCACTTAACCACCACTAAATATATAGAGTGTCACATAACTCGAACCAAAGGCCTATCTCTCAAGTCGTAACTGGGGGAGCTTGTGGCAAGACGACGCTGCCGCAGGCGTTCCGCTTCGTTTGCCCTAAATTCAGGTTCGGCGGCTCTTCACTGACGTTTTGCCTGGGCTTCGGAAGCCATCACGCTAGAATCAGCATGCTACAATCGGACGACAAGCTTCGCTTACTAGAATCGGACGACAAGCTTTGCTTACGTAAGACGTAAGATGCTTACGGCGACAAGCTTTGCTTTCAGATATATATTCAATGTCAATATTGCTCAATAATATTCAACATTATTCAATAATATGTCAACAACAATTAGTCAATGACTTTACTGTTGTGAAGCGCTCAACAACTTTATTGTTGAGGTATTGTTGTGTACGTTCAATAACTATTGAGGCATTATTGAAAGGATATTGTGTCAACAATTTCTCAACAATATGCCAACAACATATCAATACTCATTTTTATAAGAGACTCCATTTTCTCGACAGAGGAAGAGCTCTTGACTTTGTCTCTTTGGGTCCCACGTATGACAGGGGCAGTTCAAAGAAGCGTTACAGGTCCCCGTGCCCACAGGGGATATGCGACATTGCGCTTGGACCCTTTCTGCACTGCCTCCAGGATGGGCCCACTTTAGCTACCCCTGTCTCTATGCCTTTTGAACGTCGCTATTGGAAAAGACAAATAAAACTTCAGCGTAATAGAAGTTACAGCTTGTCAAGAAACATTGGGAAGAACTCGCAAGCAATATTTTTTTGTAATTTGTTTGGAGAGTAACTAGCATGTTTAGTAAAGGGTTTGTGCCAGAGACTGCATTTTTTCAAGTTTGACTGGTTGCTCGGATGATCTCGTTTTGTTCTCGCAACTTGTCATAGTGGTTTTTGATTTGTGGCAAAGCCAGTGTCAAGCAGACACCATTTACTTTTTTGTTTGCTCATATGTTTTGTTTATATCAAGTACAATGTATTGCATGTACGGTACGTTATATTGCACTCTACGTCCATACCACAGTTGTACTCGTGCCTACGGGTGACTAAATTTCATTTTCAACTTGCCGGCATGTTCTCGTTTTGAGTGCCCGGATAAGAGCTTTGACTTTTGGCTCAAGGTCACTTGAAGATCGCCGACAACGGGAGCTAAAAGCATTTCATGCTTAAAAGAGTAGGCAACCTTAAACTTTGACTTAGGTGTTTCTTTTTGGCACTCGCATCCCGGCGTTGGTGTTCTGTGCTTTGGTAAGCAGTAATAATTGATTCCTGATGAATTATAATTATTCCAGACACTTCAGTAACTCAACTTGAACTAAGCTTATGCTTTGATATCATGTCTCTAAAGAAACCGATGGATTTTGCACTGTATTATTTTTTAATTTTTTTCCTAATTTATTTTTAATCTCGTCTCAGCTAATTAGTTATATTATCCCAGACACTTCAGCAAGTCAGCTTGCAACAAAACTTATGCTTTGATATATCTATAATGAAAGTCATGAATTCTGAACTGAACCATTTTTTTTTCTTTTTTCTGATTTACTTGGATTGCGTCCCCGGTCGTCTCAGCTAATTAATTCTAATTATTCCAGAGACTTCAGTGACTCAACATATAGCTAAACTTATGCTCTGATATCATATCTATAATGAAATTCGTGAATTTTGTACTGTACTATTTTTTTCGATTTATTTTCACCTCCTGATCATCTCAGGAGGTGAACCGGAAGTACTGTCCAAAGAACAAATGGCACTCGACGCTTCTGCCACTAAAAACTCCCGATACAGCTTTCTATTGTTCAATACGTGCAACAGAAAAGTGATTTTTTTTCTTTTTCTTTTTTTTCCGAGCGTGAAAGAAGCCCGCGAATACACGCAAAATTGCCGCAAAACTAGCCGCTCGAGGCACTATGCGTGTATCCGCGGGCTTCTTTCACGCTCAGAAAACACTTTTATGTACCACGTATTGGGCAACAGAAGCTGTATCGGGAGTTTTTTCCTGTTGCTCTATAATTTTCTGATTGACACTTTTCATCTAAATATAATATCCGAGAAGCTAATTATTTATTATTAATTGAATAATAATTATTATTTATAATGATTATCTAATTATTTATCTAATGCAAAAATTTGAGTATCTGTAAGCGACGGCAAAAAACATTACCTTGGTTCTGTCCAGCTACGTGGAATTTGCATATATTTAAGTGTCAGTGCAAGAAAGTTACGAAAATTTTTAAAAATCACTTGTAGCAGCTAGGTACCATAAATCTTATCGCTTAGCTTGGTTATTCGAAGAAACGGACATTAGTAACACAAGAAATTGAAACTAATATTCTAATAATTAACAAAAAAATGACTAATGAACTTCTTAGTTAATTATTTTATGACATATTGCAATATATGAATTGTAGCCGGTGAGTTTGCAAGATGCATCCACATAAAATGAATTTCCAGGATAACACCAGTTTCGAGATATTATTGCCCAAAGTGTGGGACGAAATATATGGGCGTTTTAGTTACTTTTGTGCTTTAATGTATAAAACAGCATTTTGGTAACAAAGTAAGAGTAACAAAAGTGCATTTTTGCGGCGCGTTTGATGGCGCATATCTCCAAATTGGTGTCATTCTGGAAATTCATTCCAAGTGGATACGCCTGACAAGCTCACCGGCTCAAATTCGTAAATCGCAATATGTGTCGTAA
Organism: Dermacentor silvarum; assembly: GCF_013339745.2. Classification (NCBI taxonomy): domain Eukaryota; kingdom Metazoa; phylum Arthropoda; class Arachnida; order Ixodida; family Ixodidae; genus Dermacentor; species Dermacentor silvarum. The sequence continues at coordinate 244,218,761 of NC_051154.1, forward strand.
AGTAATAAAATAAGAAGTTAATTAGTGATTTTTTGTTAATTAGCTGAATCTATGTTTCGATTGCGCGTGCTACTAATGTCCGCCTCATCGCTTAACCCAGCTCAATGATAAGAATTATGCTACCTGCCACAGGCGATTTCTAAAAATTCCGTATGACCACCCTATGTATATATATATATATATATATATATATATATATAGACACAAAATTGGAGCACAAGACAAACGTCTCAACAAGCAGTGACCAATGACCGATGATTGGGCACCTCCTGGATTCCCATCGGCTTCTATTGTAAGTGGCCAGTGCCCTGTCTGTGTCAGAAAACGGCATTGCCTCCATGTTCAATATGGGCAAGATGGTGGGAAAAGTAATATGCAAGCATAATAAACAAATATGTTTTTAAAGAGTGCGTTTCGTTTAGTTGGTAGCCCTTAGCGCACAATAGAATGAAACAAGTTTGGGTGATCTCTGCGACGTGGTGTCCATATTTTACATGAAAGCCTAGGTCTTTTTTGTAACACGTAGAGACGGGGTGCTGGCCAGTGTGTTGGGAAACTGCTTGGCCACCACGCACAATCTACGCTGTTATACTTTGCCGGTGGCAAATCATAGCGCAGAAGCACAGGTACAAATGTTTAATCAATGGGACGGCATGCTGTCTACCGTTTGTCATGATGTCAAACTAACAAGCACGAACAGCGACAATTGTGTACGTTGTTGGTCCGTAGTTTATTTCGCGCCGGTTGCTTCACGTATTAAAATAAATGTTTCTTTTTAATACAAACGATGAAAACTGTGCGCGCACACAGGGCGCGACATTTGCGCCGTTTGAATTTTGCACTATTTCCCGCGCGCGCCGTACGTGCCCGGCCGGCGCACTGCGCTACCGCGATAAAGAAAATAGTTCCTCAAGGAAGCTAAGCAGAAAACTTTCATACTCCTGCAAACCACATAAATTGTTAAGAAATACCTTTATATTAGAATATTTGTTAATAAATATTGCAATTCATGTCTATGAAAGCGTGGATTTGTATGCGCGTTTTTGTGTGAATGCGCGCTTGCGCTGTTGACTCTTTGGAGCATTCCAGAACTTTGTGCGTGCGGCGGTATGTGTGCGGGTTGCGTGATGAGTTTGCTGCGTTTTCTGGGCCCTTTGCCTCGCTGTGACATCTTTTGTATATTTCAACCTGTTGCTCGCTCTTTATGGGCTACACGTTGCCTCGAAGATCACCATGATCGCCTCCGACTCAGCCAAATCGAAGGTGAGTGAGTGTTTCGAATTCCACTTGCTCGTTCATTGCGACGCTTTCAGCAAAAGTGCGTAGAGAGCCCGTGCGT
>NC_051154.1:244220199-244251414 GCF_013339745.2 Dermacentor silvarum
TTTCGGTCACTTTAGTGCTAGCGCAAAATACGTTAAGGGCCATACGATCGCACGCCTAGACGCCAACATCCCCAAAACTGATTTGAAGACAATTACCACCTGAAACAAGAAAGTTGTTGGCATTGGCTTGCAACAGCCATGGTAGCCTAAAGAAAAACGAGGCGCTTGCCGAGTCAGCCTGTGCGCGTGGAGTTATTCTTCATATTGGTTTCGCTACCACTGCTGTCGCGGCGCGCGGACGTTTGATGACGCGGAACTTTTCCCATTTCGCTCGCTACAACTAGAAGAGGGGAAAAAATAATTATGCTGCATATTGCCACGCGCCTTCAAAGGGGGCTAACGACGTTTATTTATGAGCAGCTGGGCTCTGGAGAAAATGGCGGCGAGAGCTAACCATCGAGCGGGGCGGTTAGCACGCGCACTTCGTTCTTCTTGCGCCTCTGCGCTTGCCCTATTCCCACTACTACAGGTGACATTTCCCCCCTTCCTCGGAAAGAGCATCGCCTCGATGCTCAAGAAGTGGTGTGGGAAAGGAGAAAAAAAAACAACAACAAAACAACAACAACAAAAAAAAAACAAAAAAAAAACACGCTCAATGAAAATGCTCGAGCACAGAACACAGTGATAGCTACAGCAGCGTAGCTAGAAACAGTTCTCTACGTCTCTAGAAACCGAGAGGTAAGCGCATAGGGTGCACATGGGAGCGTAAAAATCACGAACGCGCAACGTAGGGCTTCATGCGTACGACGTGAACGACGTCAGGGCTAGGTGGTTGTCTACGCCGTGTTTGCGCCGCACTGTCTGGAACGACTTCATAGTTCACGTCACTAATGCGGCGCAGCACTTTGTATGGGCCAAAATACCGGCTGAGCAACTTTTCAGAAAGGCCACGGCGGCGAACAGGGGTCCACACCAACACTTGGTCTCCGGGACTGTAGCGCACTTGCCGGTGACGGATGTTATAGCGCCGTGCATCGGAGACTTGCTGCTCACCGATGTGCAGCCGCGCGAGCTGGCGAGCCTCCTCAGCGCGCTGAGCAAATTCTTCGGCGTCAGTAGTTAGGTGCTCGGAGTCGTGGCACGGAAGCATAGCGTCCAGCATCGTCTGTACTTCGCGGCCGTAGACGAGGCGAAATGGTGTGAAGCGCGTTGTTTCTTGTACGGCGGTATTATACGCGAAGGTCACATAAGGCAGGATACGATCCCATGTTTGTGCTGGACGTCGATGTACATAGAGATCATGTCTGTGATGGTCCTGTTTAGTCGCTCCGTAAGGCCGTTGGACTGCGGATGGTAAGCGGTCGTCTTTCGATGCCTGGTGTTGCTTAGTTGAAAAATTTCGTCCATGAGCTGTGCCGTGAACGCCGTTCCTCTGTCTGTGATAACAATGGATGGGGCACCATGGCGCAAGACAATGTGACACATGAAGAACTGCGCTACCTCAGAAGCCGTGGCTCGTGGGAGCGCCTCTGTCTCAGCATACCGGGTTAAATAGTCAGTGGCGACAATCACCCACTTGTTGCCGTCGGTTGATAGAGGAAACGGCCCAAGAATGTCCAAGCCGACTTGGTTGAATGGCTTATGAGGTGGTTCGATGGGTTGCAATAACCCGGCGGGCTTCAGGGGTGGTGACTTTCGCCGCTGACATTCACGACAGCCTTTAACATACTGTTTTACGCTTGCCGACAGCCCGGGCCAGTAATACATCTCGCGCACTCTAGCAAGCGTTCGTGAGGAGCCGAGGTGGCCAGATGTAGGCTCGTCGTGGCAAGCGAAAAGAATATCGTCCCGCAAGTCTTTGGGAACTACTAGGAGGTAGGCTCGGTCATTCGGGCGGGCGTTCTTCTTGTACAGCACATGGTCTCGTAGACAGAAGGACGTCAAGACGCGACGTAGATGGCGTGGTATGGTTGTTTGACGGCCCTCTAAGTGGTCGATTAGAGGTCGAATTTCAGCGTCGTCACGCTGCCATCTGACCAAGTCCGACGTAGTGAGGGCTCCCAGGAAGCCGTCGTCGTCCTCTGACTGTCGACTGAAAGATTCGGCGGGAGCACGCGACAACGTGTCGGCGTCTTCGTGCTTGCGGCCAGACTTGTAAACTATAGTGACGTCAAATTCCTGTAGCCGCAAGCTCCACCGTGCCAGTCGTCCTGAAGGATCGCGTATGTTCGCCAACCAACATAGAGCATGGTGGTCTGTCACCACTTTGAAGGGGCGGCCGTAGAGATAAGGGCGAAACTTCGTGATCGCCCAGACGACCGCGAGACACTCTTTTTCTGTAGTAGAGTAGTTCGCCTCGGCACGGGACAGCGAGCGGCTAGCATAAGCAATTACTCTTTCAATGCCGTCTTGACGTTGGACGAGTACTGCGCCAAGGCCGATGTTACTGGCGTCAGTATGCACCTCGGTGTCAGCCTCTTCGTCGAAATGTGCCAGGACGGGTGCTGACTGCATGCGTTGTCGTAGGTCAGCGAAGGCCGTCTGTTGCTCATGCGTCCAGGTAAATGGCGTGTCATCCCTGGTAAGGCGAGTCAGGGGTTCCGCAATCTTCGAGAAGTTGTCAATGAAGCGGCGATAATACGCACACAAGCCCAGGAAGCGTCGGACGGCCTTCTTGTCGGCAGGAGGAGGAAAAGTTTTTCGGGATCGGGTCGAACTCCTTTGGCGCTGACGACGTGTCCAAGAAACTTGAGCTCTTCATAACCGAAGTGGCACTTTTCAGGTTTAAGCGTGAGATCAGCCGATCGGAGCGCTTCTAGCACATGCCGCAGGCGATGAAGATGTTGCTCAAATGTTTCAGAAAAGACAACTACGTCGTCAAGATACACAAGGCAAGTCTGCCACTTCAATCCAGCGAGGACAGTATCCATCATTCGCTGGAAAGTAGCTGGGGCTGAACACAAACCGAAAGGGAGCACTCGAAATTCGTAAAGGCCGTCGGGAGTCACAAAGGCAGTTTTCTCGCGGTCTCGTTCGTCTACCTCGATCTGCCAGTATCCACTTTTCAAGTCGAGTGACGAAAAGTACTGGGCATGCCGCAGTCGATCTAACGAGTCGTCGATACGTGGCAGTGGGTACACGTCCTTTTTAGTTACGTTGTTGAGCTTCCGGTAGTCGACGCAAAAGCGTAGCGTTCCGTCTTTCTTTTTGACAAGAACGACCGGAGACGACCATGAGCTGTTGGAAGGTTCGATCACGCCGTCTTCAAGCATCTCTTGTACTTGCGTACGAATCGCTTCGCGTTCCTTTGCCGACACGCGGTAGGGCTGCTGGCGTATCGGGTGTGCGTCGTCGCATGTGATGATCCTGTGCCTTGTAACTGAAGTCTGGCGCACCTTAGACGAGCTTGGGAAGCATGCCCTGAATTCGAGCAAGAGCGCGTGCAGTGCTGCCTGTTGTCTTGAGACAACTCTGAATTAATGTCGACGTTGCCCAGTGCCTTGTCAGCCATCCTCACTGGTTCAGGGGCAAAACATGCAGCAACGTGTTCTATTTCTTCGGCAAACGCTATGGAAGTACCGCGGAAAAGGTGTCGATGCTCGTTACTAAAGTTGGTGACTAGCAACTTAGATCGGCCATCACGAAGCTGTAGCACACTTCTGGCCGCACAAACACCTTGCGTCAGTAGATACGCTAAGTTACTTTCTGCGACCACTCCACCTTCGCGCAATCCACCGCACATCACTTCGACTAGAACACTGGCTCGTGGAGGAAGCGTAACACTTTCGGCGGAAACACGTAGCGCGTCGTCACGTCGTTTGTCGGCGTTTGTGTCGATTGCTTGGTCGGCTGAGAACGTGACTACACCTCCCCGTAAGTCAATAACAGCGCCGTATTCCTGCAGGAAGTCAACTCCGAGAATGACGTCGCGGGAGCATTCTCGTAAGACAAGGCAACTCGCCACGAATGTCGATCCTCGAATCCGAACTCTTGCCGTGCAGGTTCCCAGTGGAGTAACGACGTGACCACCAGCCGTACGAATCTGCGAACCATGCCAAGGTGTAATTACTTTCTTCAGCAACGTCGCCATCTTCCCGCTTAATATAGAATAGTCCGCTCCGGTATCCACTAAAGCGCTAACCGCATAACCGTCAATCACCACAGGTATGTCGAGCGAAAGCCGGTCATTCCGTTCAGCTGCAGTTGATGTCGGTCCGGTACCCTTCGTTACTCGCGTCGATCGGAGGTCTTCAGCGCGTCGACTGCCAGCGGCCTCGCCCCCAAAGGTCGCTGGAGTTAGTTTTCCCGGCGGGGACTTGGCGACCGTCTGCTCGAATACCGCTGAGGCGATGGTGAAAATCGCCTTGGCGACGGCGAGCGCGACTGCCGCCCGGTAGGCGGTGGCATGCGTTGCTGAGCGAGATAATCTTCAATGTCCCGAGGTCGTTGGCCCAGTCGGGGTGGTGGCGAGTAGGCGGAAAAGCCCCGCAACCCAAGGCGTCGGTATGGGCACTGGCGGTACAAATGATCTGCCTCACCACAGTGGAAGCACAGAGGACGGCGATCCGGAGTGCGCCAAACATCTGACTTCCGAGGGGACATGCGTCGATCGTCGGCGTAATGTACTGGTTGCTCCTGCGGAAGCACAATCGGAGGAGCGGCATGGTGAAACGGTGGAGGCGTGCGTCGTTCCTCGATGTACGGCACCGGTGGGGCTGGTGGAAGTGCAACCGGATGAGCGGCCTGGACAAACAGCGGCGGGGACGAAGCAGGCTGTCTCAACACTTCTGCGTAGGTCGCACGGTGGTGTACAGAAGGTACAGGCGCGGTGTTAGCAAAAGGAAAGTTGGACCGGAGTGCTTGGTTGACTTCATCTTTTACAACACTCGCAATGGAGCTCACCGTGGCTTGTGGCGTGCCATAAACCTTCATTAGTTCTTCGCGCACAACGGTGCGGATGAGTTCGCGAAGGTTGTCATTATTGTTTCCAATGGCCGTCAAAATGTCAGTACTCGCGTTCACTTGCCGATCATAAAAGTTCGAGCGATGCTGAAGCATCTTTTCCATACTTACAGCCTCGGCTAAAAATTCGGCGACAGTCTTGGGAGGATTGCGCACCAGACCAGCGAAGAGTTGCTCCTTCACCCCTCGCATCAGGTGACGCAGCTTCTTGTCCTCGGTCATTCCAGGGTCTGCTCGTCTGAAGAGGCGCGTCATATCTTCGAGGAACGCAGTAACGCTTTCGTTGGGAAGCTGGACTCGGGCCTGGATTGCTCGTTCGGCTCGTTCGCGGCGATCGGGACTGGCGTAGGTGTCTAGTAGCTGACGACGGAAGTCACGCCACGACGTCAGTTGCTCCTCACGGTTTTGAAACCATGTACGCGCGCCGTCCTCCAGGCAAAAGTAGACATTCCTTCGTTTAGTCGCGTCATCCCATTCGTTGCATTCGGCCACGCGCTCGAAGTCGGCCATCCAGTCTTCGACGTCTTCGAAGACGTCGCCATGGAACGACTTCGGCACCAGTGGATTTTGAAGCGTATACCGATTCGTCACTGAACGTTCCATACCGGTTGGGGTAGTCTGAAGCACTGCGGTGTCTTCAGTATCTTCAGGAGGCAGTCCCCGGATCCTGCGGCTGGTCCGATGGACGGGAGTATCGACTAACACAGGGCTGGTGCTTCCGCTCCCAGGAGGAGTCTGCGGCATGAGTGAGAAGTACCCAGCTCCTCCACCACTTTGCCACGCGCCTTCAAAGGGGGCTAACGACGTTTATTTATGAGCAGCTGGGCTCTGGAGAAAATGGCGGCGAGAGCTAACCATCGAGCGGGGCGGTTAGCACGCGCACTTCGTTCTTCTTGCGCCTCTGCGCTTGCCCTATTCCCACTACTACAGGTGACAATATCATTTAAAATGATTGAATTGGATGTCTGAGGAAACAGTAAAGGGCCGTTTATAGTCCGACGTAACGTGAGCGCGGGCGCGCGCGCGCGCACGCTACGTCACGTTGGCGAAAACAACCCCCTCTATAGTCGGGCGCACTGGCGCAGTCAACGTAACCGGCGGCTTCCGCGCGACCGGCGCCGAATTGGTTCCTGACCCATTCGCGCGTTGGTCGCGTCGACTGCGCCGACCCACAATGCGTTTCGCGCGAAGAAATAAAGGCGCCCACGCCGCTTCGCCCCTGCTTCGCCGACGGTCGCAAACAGCCGTTCAAAGCGGCGCGCGGGCTTCGGATCGTTCTCCGCATGCTCCGAAGATTAGAGCCGACGGCGCGCGCGAGGAGATGGCGTTTCGGCTGGCGCAGCTAAAGTCCCTATATAAGAAAAGTACCGCCATCTACTCTTTCCTCCGCCGCCTCCTCTCCTAAAGCGCTTGCTTTTTTCTTTACTAAAAATTAAATTGTGGGGTTTTACGTGCCAAAACCAGTTCTGATTATGAGGCACGCCGTAGTGGGGGACTCCGGAAATTTGGACCACCTGGGGTTCTTTAACGTGCACCTAAATCTAAGTACACGGGTGTTTTCGCATTTCGCCCCCATCGAAATGTGGCCGCCGTGGCCGGGATTCGATCCCGCGACCTCGTGCTCAGCAGCCCAACACCATAGCCACTGAGCAACCACGGCGGGTACTTTTTTTCTTTACTTTTTGCTTGCGAAAGCCAAGTCGACGGTGGCGCACCTAGAAAGTTCACGTTGAAGCTTTCAGGCCGGGCGCGCGCCGCCGCCGCCGCCGGCGACTGCGGCTGCGCAGAGGACTTTCAACATGGCTCTGAGGCGGAAAAAAAGAAAATATAAAGAAGTGAAAAGCGCGCGCTATCATCGTCCAATCGGAGATACAGGATAACACAGGAGAGAGCGAAGCGGCATTTGTCAAAGGATGGCGGTACTTTTCTTATATAGGGATTTTAGGCGCAGCACAACTGGCGTAGCGTGATTGGCCGCAAACGACGCTGGCCCGCGCGCCCATAACATCGGACTATAAACGGGCCTTAACAGCTTTTCCATCAGAAAATATCCCTGTGTTGGAAAAATTGAACATTAGCTTTGGAGCGCCGTTCTTAATGGCCCGTTCTTACGGTGAGCGTCGCGGCGTTACCTAGCGAGCGAGCACAACACGATCGCTAATGGTCGCTACGATATGGCGCCCCAGTACCACGCGTGGTCTGTTCACTTTTTTCGGTCACTGCGTTTCATCGGCTAAGAAATCTTAAACGTTATGCCTCGATGCACGACGCACGTGCATGTATAGGGGCGGAATCTTATAACGGTTCCGAAAGCGAACCGGATCGCTTGCCCTCACGCGATTGGTCAGAGTTGTGGTTGCGTCAGCGGCCGTCAGAGAGAGCGGGGCGGTATATACCGCAAATTTTGAACACGTCACGCATCCGTGAATCATTTTCAAAGCGAACCCGTCGTCGGCCATGAGTGGAACCGGCAAAGAGGTAGTCCGCTTTGGGTTCCGTTGCTGTGGCTTGGCTGCTTGCGTGCGACCTTGGCTGCGTGCGCGGGCCGTGCCGCCTCGAAGACTCGCGGGAGGTGCGCGCGCGCGCGCGTTATCTCTCATTAAGGTACGACTAGATAAACATGAAAACATGGCCGCGCCCCTCATTCTTTGCCCCGCGTTGCTCTCCCGGACCCGTCAACGACTAGATGTGCTAGACGCGTTTTCAGAGCTGACAGATGATGAGTTTCGCGTCAATATCGTCGGTCAAAGCTAACCGTCCGATGGCCTGTGCGACATCATAGTATAACGAACCAACTTTTGAAATTTCTGCACAACTGATGGTGATGTGGCTATTTCCTTTGATTCGAGTGGCTACAATTTTTAACTTGTGGATTACCACCTGGCGACGAACAGTTAAACAAATGGTAATATTATATAGCCTAATGTAGAATGAAGGAATATTGTCAACCCGCGATGATACTTGCAAATTTTCAGGGCTGTATTTAAATAATCGTTCAAATTTATTGAGCAAGAAGAAACATTCCGCAATTCATATGATGACGTTCACTTCAGAAGCGGCACCCTCTTTTAGTGACGTAAGTGGCGAAGCGAACCGGTTCGCATTCGGAACCGTTATAAGCTTCCGCCCCAGAAGTTTCTCGAAATTTATCGACAGTTGTATCCGTTGAGTGTATTCGCGAAAGCTTTTTGTAATCTGATTGTACGCGTAACGGAGATTCTGTAGTATTTTCTTGAAGTCACGCGGGCACCAGCGATTACACTGGAATCTTCGACGAGTTATGTGTAAAAGACGACGCGCTTGAGCCGCATATCAGATTTTCGATGGTCGCCGACTCTATCATTGTTCTTGGCCGCTATATTGTAGCGGTGCCTATAGTGTCATAATGCCTTTTCGCGCTTATCGCGCTTTGTAAGTGGTCAGAGCGACGGTCGGCTAACGATATCAACGTTGATAACGCGAGCGGACCGTCGCTCTGACCACTGACAAAGCGCGATAAGCGCGAAAAGGCATTATGACATTAAAGTCATCGCTACAAAATACCGGCCCTTGATTGTTACTTGTTTTGCAACGCTTTGGTCCGTCAGCAACGTGCCGCATGACACAGATTGTCCGTGCCGGCCAATAAAATCGCGGCATGACAACACGTATAGCGCGGCGCTCAAATTTCGCAATAAGGAGTTTCGTAATAGTCGGTGAATTTTGATTTATTCTCTCTAATTAGTCACGTAATTTTTACGCGAACGTTCTCCTGGCAGAGGAAGAGGACATCCTTGCTTCAGTCCTTGGTGAATGCCCATCGCATCATTTCCTTTTCGACCTTCCCCCACAACTTGTATTCGGTTGTCTCTATATACCTCCCTAAGCAGCTCCACGAAATAATCATCTATGCCTTCGTGCTTGAGAATATCCCATAACAATTCCCTGTCTACGTTGTCATTGGCTCCTTTAATATCTAGCAATGCTGTCGATAAAGCTCTATTCTGAGCTATTCAAATCTCTTTGTACTGACTTAGTACAAACATATTATCCTTGAAGCGTGTGCCTGGCCTGCATCCATCCTGTTTAGTTTCCCCAGTACCTCATTTTTCTCCACCCGCTTCAACAGTTCTAATTTTATGGCATGAATATCCATTCTATATATCACCGACGTTACTGTAACTGGCCTATATACTGTACGAGCTCGTCTTATCCTTATCACATTTGCCTTTGTAGATGAGGTTCATCTTGCTTTCACGCCATCCAACCGCAATTTTCTTCTTCCTAAGTACTTGCCATATGGCATTGGTCAGCAGTGCCTTGCTCTTTGGACCGAGGGATTTGATTAGCTGTATTGGGATTCCATCGGGTCCTGCTGCCGCGTTATTAAGGACATTTCCTTCAGATTTTTTGCGTAGTTCCTCGAAGGCGAGCGCAATCTGGTGGTGGCAAAATGGTTCAAGATAAAATCACGGGCTGTCCTGGCGTGGTGGTGTTCAAGGAATCCAGCGGCGGTGACTTCACGCATCCTCCGCTGTGATTGGTTGTCTTATTCCGCAAGAGAACACTCACGTCGCACACACGGTGACGAAAACACTGCGAGGTTCGCAAAGAAAAGTTTCGCTTTTAAAAGTAGTAAAGGACTCTGGTAGCATATCGCTTTCCGTGGACTGAACTTTTTTGATTTACCGGAGGAGTAAAGACGCTGACGTGTGCGTTAGCCGCGGTTGCGCGTTAGCGCCGCATTCTGTTCTACAGTTACGTGCTTTTGCTTCTACAACGCTTGACTACGGCGCAAATGGGATAATGTTGTTGCGTCACAAAACTTTGGTAAGCCCTCTTCTCTAGAAGAAGAAAACAGAAGCCTTCGCTTTAGTGTGCTCAAATGTGTTAAAGGAATCTTGTATGTTTTTAAACTAATTCAATGAATCGGTATGCCCTTAGCAGTGTCCTGCTTCCGCCGACCCTCAACAATAGTTGGATCCCTCATAGCGGACGTTAAGGACGGAAACAGCAAGCGTATATGTCAATTTTGATCACCCGACAGTGATGGGCGTGGCGTAATTCATCATTGGTTGGAGTAGAAAAATGTTCGCGTCGTCGCTTCGGTACTCGGATGTTTCCAAGTGGGAGCCGAAAGAATTGACATCGTTCGAAGTGCCATTTGTCAAAATGTCCAAATTAAGTAAGTGTCTATTTCTTATCGGCGAGAAAGCCTTTTTTCTTACCTACTGCAATAAGGCGGGTAGAAACCTTTGTTGAAAAGCTATCGAAGAAGATAATCGTTTGAAGAAGAAAACCACAAGCTGGATATACGAGGCCTTAGGGGTAGAAATATTGTGTTAGACGTTTGAGACGAGTGTTGATACTTTTATAACTCACGATTTCCGTCAATAAGTGCATTTGGTGCATCAGTGAGTCTCGGCGGGCAGACGTCTTCTATAATTGTAATTTCTGCATATTACTCTGAAATGTTGTGCGAGCAGTTTGGGTTTGTTGCATTCATATCAGTGTAGCTTCCCCTCTTGCTTATTTTTTCAGTTTTTTTCTTTCGTTTTATTGCGATAGCAATTATATGGACACTTCAACCGGATTTCTGCCGTCGGCGTCGCCGTCGTCGTCGCCGTCGCCGTTGCCGTGAGGTCCCTATAGATAAAATCTTCGCCGCGTGCCGTATGCCCGAGCGGAAGCGTGCGGGGACGCGCGCTATCACGGGGAGCGAACGCACTCAATCTCCCACGCGCAAGCAAGGAAGCGGGAAGCCAGCGCCGGAGGGAGCGGGGGGGGGGGGGGGGGGCGCACTTCCACTCTGCCAACAACCGCGCTCGTCGCTCGCTCGCACCGTCTCTTATCTCCACACGGCTCTGACCTTTATGCGCCACGTGCATTCGCCGCTCAGTTTCCGTTGAAGCGATAGACCGCACGTACCTTCGCCGCTGCGGCGTATCCGCTTGCTGTCAGAGTTTTGACGGTCGTTGTCTGCAGTCATTCCGTGTGATCTATTCATGTTTGTTTGTGCGCGCTCACACCACGCTTGTTCATTCAGTTAGTAGTAGTCGGGCCACATTTTCCAACGCACGCTACACATGCATGCTGCCCGGATCGGCAGTGCAGCGCTACAGGTGTGTCCCTTCGCACGCGCTACCCACGGGAAGCGCTTCTCATTAACACCACCGTTTCACACGCGCCTTCTTGTGGTCATCGAGTCTCTCTTCATGTCGGTCTACTTGCGCCGCAGCACACCTGCTTACTTAATCAGCTCATGTTTACTACAATTCATATTGCTACCAAAGTCGCTCACCTTACTTCGTATGACTTTGCTGTGTTGCTATCGCATTCATTGCTTCGCCCTTAGGGCGAAACTGTGACATTTTTCTGTTTGCATGTGTGTGCGCCACAATTAGCGGATGGAGCAGCCGACAAGTATTCACTTTGCAGCTCAGTCCGGCATGATCTTTTCTCTGTTTCCAGGTCGCCTCCTTCCATAGTCGCCAGCGCAGCACTGTGTTGTAGGCGCCGCGGGCCGGCCACTGTTGCCAGGATGCGCCAGTTAGTTGGTGCCATTTTAGTTCTGTCCAACATCCTGTCGGCCTCACCAAATCTCGGTCATCGCGGCAGGGCAGCACCAGGCGCACTCCAGTAGCTCGTTTCGTCATGGTTTCGGTGTTTGTATGCCGAAAAGATGGCCTCAGCGTCGACGCTACCCGCGTGACCAAGGGCCTATACGAAAACTTTGCTCACTGGTACCATGGTCGCACTTGACGCATGTCGCAGTTTGAGCATGGATGCAGGAGGCTGACGGAGCACGTTCCAAGCCAGCTTAGCGAGCTCGTCTCCTGGCGGCTGGTCTTGGACGATAAAGAAACCAAACAGCGGCCACTCCTCCCCGGCGGGAAGTGTGCCAGATTAATTTAAGGGCACTACGCGTGGCCGTTGCAAGCGATTTCATGCGTGATTTTTGGTATAAATGCAACGCACTTATGTGCACTATGTGTTTGCTTCTATGAATTGTAAATACAAATTTTGGTGTTGATCGTGTGTTTTTTTATTGGCGATTAAGCCACCCGTGAGCACGTATTTAATATGGGACGCAAGAAAAAAAATCCCATGGCAAATTGAAGGCATATCTCCGGCCCTGAGGGGAATGCCCTTAGGACGCACGCGAATCTAACGGTGATATTCAGGCTTGCCTCACGTTCTCTTTGGCCGACTTCTCTTTCTGAGCTTTTTAGTTGCTTGGTTTGAAAACAAGCTTTACATTTGCGATTGGTGTGCCACTGTCCTTGTTGCAGGAGCTAGATTTTATGTGTTGTTGGATAAATGTAAAAAAAATTATGTTTTCTGTGTAGACACATCGATTAGAGCTTCAGGCACGCCGCAGTGGAGACAGCAGATTATTTTTGACCACCACGATGTTTCTGCATGTGCACCTAGAAGTACATAATTGTTTTACATTTCGCCCCGTTACAAATACTACCGTCACTGCCGGGATCGAACCTGCCACCTCGAGTTCGGCAACCAAACGCCTTAGCCACTGAGCTACCATCGTGTGTACAAGGTTACCGCCTGAACGCATTTTGACACAGAAGGTGGTTAAGATTCGGAGCCCCAAGTCCATGGCCTCACTTGCATCGTTATTGAGTGCTTTATCTATGAATAGCACAAACATACCTTCTTGGCATGAAGTGGCCTTATCTTCGCTTCAGGTTATGTTATTGCAGAATCCACTCAGAAATGGGTGGAGTCCGGAGGAATGTGCACACAGTTGTCGTGTGTGATGCTGTTTCATGAAATGTGGGGTGTATTTAGGTAGTTGCCTCAGTGGCGGCTCAGTTATGGTTTTGCCGTAAAAACGCCACTTAGCCGGTGCATTTGAGTGGCGTTAAGGAAAGTACCACTTGGTCTTGCCAAATCAAAATCGGGAGTTCTACCTTGTTATCTCCAAGCTCCCCTGCGCGGGTCTCCCGATCTCGGTGTGGATTTACCACCGTACAACTTTGAAATTGCACGAGTACGCCGCTTCCTCAAGTACATTCCCAGGGAGAGACTGAAACATGTCACTCCTCCTCACATCTTACGGGATCTCACCCTCAGCCAATCCCAGGAAATATTCATAAACAAAATACTTGCCAACACAGCTACTACACCTGACATAATTCCCAAACGGCAGGCGTTTACTGACCAGAAGAAGGGCATTGAGACCTTTGCCCCCATACGCACCTTCTGCCACTCTGTGGGCGAAGCCAATATACAGCATCTCATTTTACACTGCCCCACTTTCCATCTTCACCGACAGGACTACAATATTTTTCTAGATCGCCATATTGAAGCTTCACAGAAGGACGTTCTCGAAAGCCCCGATCCCTAAGTCACGTTAGCCCACTTCAACGTTGTCAGCGGCATGGCTCGTCATTAACATCCTCCCCTACCTGTGACCGTCGGTCTTACCTTTTTTGAATGAACGGCAGTTTAAGAGAGCAAAGAGGGGTGCAAGTTTACCGAGTGCACAAACACACACACACTTTCACACTCACACTCTCTCACACACACACACTCACACGCACGCACGCAGCACGGCCGCACACACACACACAAACAAACACACAAACACACACATAAACGCACACAGAGTGAGATTAGGAGAGAGAGCCTTCTGTTCAAGGTGTTCCAGGGGCCATATTCTTTAGCCTTCTATTTCATTTTACATCATTTCCACTTTTCGTCATTAGCTCACAACATACGTAACTCACAAACCTGCCGTATCACTGTTATCGTTGGGATCGGACACTCAGCGAGCGAAGTGATGAAAAGAATGGAAAATACCGCCTCAGAGCTATAGGCTGCATGTGCTCGCAGGGAGGGGGAGAGGGGCGAGAAGCCCGGAATACTATTCTTGCTTTCCCCTTGTTTGCGCTAACGCGTTCTGTATAACACCGTCAATTATGAGTCAAAATGTAAGGCTGATTTTGCTGCATTTAAATTGGAGCCTACGAATAAGTAAAGACTGGAAGAAGACGAGGCTCTCAGTGGCACTATTACGTGCATTAATAACAGATGTAGAGTACGAACATATGACATTTCAATTATCAATTATTTAGGGTCATTCTGCAGTTAAGTTGGAGGATATTGGTGTTGAATGCATAGACGTGTAGTTTTCTGTTAAATTATAATTTTTTTGCCCAAAAATGGCACTCGTGCAACTGCATATTATGTTATAATATTCAGAAAGTGGGGGGCAGTGTCCCGGAGTGGCATAGTTTCGAAATAGCGACATGCCGATTAACGGGCGTCAAAAACGTCGTGGTCTCACGGTGCGGCATATAGTTTCGAGATAGTGACACGCCGAATAACGGGGGCCATATGGCCGGCGGCCGCTGTTGCTTCTGTGCTGATCAACAGCATATAGTTTCGAAGGTCACGCGCAAGTTGCGTCAGTTGATGAGCGATGCTTCTGCACGAGTGCGTGACAAGTTGTGTTTTGTTTTTGACAGTAGTGCTTTTTTTTTTCAAGGCACGTTTGGTAAGTTGCATTCATTATTATTCATTTCTCTGAGGATACATTGGAACAACTTTGAGTTTTAGGAACGTTCTGTTAGACAGAGGGCAGGGTTGGTCTCTTCTGATCGTGGTAGAGGCATATAAATTTTCGAGTTAATTTGATGTTTGCTTTCAGGAAAAGGTGACAGCTGAACGCTCGAGAAAGGAAAGCGTCAGTGGTTTTTTTCGCTGAGATATGTAGATAGTTCGCGTGAGTTTCCGTTAAACTAAGACTTTCTTTTCGGATTTCGCGAGTTCTGAAAATAACGCTGTGACAGGTTAGATACTGTTTATTCTGCAGACTTCTTCAGCTGATTTTAAAAATCGCCGGATGGTTGTTACCGCACGCACGTCGAGAGTACCGTGCCTTAGAAACGGGCTGCGCGGATTGCTTTTAGACAGGTATGCTCTACAGATTTCTTTTCTCTTCGACGTATTATGTAAGGGTATGTCTAAGGCTGTGCGTGTCTCGCACGTGTATCTAAAAGACGGCAGCATTTGAGTTCCATTTAGTGCGTGGAAGTACTTATAAATACGCGCGAATCTTCTTGTAGTCTTGAACGCGTAATTTGGGCAAATTTTTTTGTTTTTTGTTTCTTTATTGCGTGAGTCGCACTTGAGTGTTTTGACCAGCAAAATGAGAGCGACTATGACAGTACACGCGTGAAGTCAACGAGGCTCTAAGTGGCACTATTATGTGCGTTATTAAGGAATGTAGAGTACGAACATGACAGTTCATGGCGTTTGTGCTGCATATGATATTTCAATTACCATTTATTTAGGGTCATCCTGCAGTTAAGTTGGAGGATTTTGGTGTTGTATACCTAGACGTGTAATGTTCTGTTTCCAGTACCACTACATTTTCATGCATGGAAATGTAGTGCCTGACCCGGCAAAAAAAAAAGAAAAAAAAATTCGCCGAGAGTTAGTGGGGCTATACTAGTCAAGGTGCAACCAAATTAGGAAGGCCCATTAAGCTTCTACAAAGTCACTCACTCACAAGAACAGGAATTGGCCTCCCTGGTGCAGTATTCGGCCACTACCTCCCTCATGACTTCTACAATTTACCCATGGCCCTCAGTCCCCAGCGGCTGCGGAGCACCTGACCAAGGCGGCGGTCAGACCTGCGACGCGGCAGAGGGTGCTAAGAATCTCTGGCTTGGGACAGGCCGCCACTGGAAACTGAGCCTGGCAACGTTCAACACTCGCACCCTATCGAGTGAGGCTAGTTTAGCAGGGCTATTTGAAGAATTATCAGGTATTGCCTGGGATATTATTGGCCTTGGTGAGGTTAGAAGAACTGGTGAGGCATTTACAGTACTGACTAACGGCCACGTCCTCTGCTACAGAGGTCTTTCAGATAAGAGAAAATGCGGGGAAGGATTTCTAGTCCATAAGGATATGCATAGCGGGCAACAGTGATGAATTTTACAGCCATTATGAGAGGGTAGCAGTCGTCATTTCATGAGGAGATCTCAATGCAAAAGTGGGGGGGGGGGAAAGGCTGGTGAGCAAGCAATTGGCAACTACGGCATCGGTTCAAGGAACACTAGAGTGGAGATGTTGGTAGAATTCGCGGAAAAGAATAGGCTTCGAATAATGTATACCTTCTTCAGGAAGCGCAGCAACATGAAGTGCGCCTGGAAAAGCTCTAATGGAGAAACAAATAATGAATAGATTTCATACTCTCTGCCGATTCCAGCATAGTGCACGATGTAGAAGTGTTAGGTAGGATAAAGTGCAGTGACCATAGGTTAGTGAGGTCTAGGATTTCTCTCAATTTCAAGAGAGAAAGAATAAAATTAGTCAAGACGAAACAGGCCAACCTAGACGCAGTAAGGGTAAAAGCAGACCAATTCAGGCTGGTGCTCGCAAACAAATAGACAGCTTTAGAACATTAGGATTAAGACAGCATAGAGGTAATGAATGAAACCGTAACTAGGCTGATCTCAGAAGTTCAGCAATTGAAGTGGGAGGTATGGCACCAAGGCAACCAGTAGGTAAGCTCTCCCAAGTAAAAAAGGACCTAATGAAGAAACGGCAAAACACGAAAGTGTCAAACTCGAGAAATAAGATAGAATTCACTGAACTGTCGAAACTGATTGTCAACAAGAAGAAAGTAATGGATACCCTCAATTACAACGTGGAAAGGATTGAGGAAGCAGTAAAATATGGACGCAGCATGAAATCAATGAGATAAAAACTTGGCATAGGACAAGGCAAAAAGTATGCACTGAAACATAAGCAGGGTAATATCATGAGCAATTTCGATGACATAGTATAAGCAGTGGAAGAATTCTATACTGACCTGTACAGTGCCCAGAGCAGCCAAGCTACTTTCATTCGAAGTCGTGATGAACAGGATACAGAGGCTCCTTTCTATAACTAGCGATGAAGTTAGAAGAGTCTTGAAAGACATGACCAGGGGAAAAGCTGCCGGAGAAGATGCAATACCAGTCGAGTTAATCAAAGATAGAGGAGATATCATGCTTGAAAAGCATGCGGCACTTTGTACGCAATGCCTCACGACTTCAAGTGTACAAGAAAGCTGGAAGAACGAACGCCAACATTATACTCATCCATAAGAAAGGAGACGTTAAAGAAGTGAAGAATCATAGGCCCATTAGCTTGCTTTCAGGATTGTATAAAATATTCACCAAGATAATTTCGAATAGAATCAGGACAACACATGACTTCAGCCAACCAAGAGAACTGGCTGGCTTCAGGAAGGGATATTCTACGAAGGATCATATGCTTGTAATCAGTGAGGTAATAAGAAATAGAGTAAAATCAACCTCTCTATATGGCTTTCATAGATTATGAAGAAGCATTTGATTCACTAGAGATACCAGAAGTCATAGAGGCACAGCGATATCAAGGAGTACAGGAGGCATACGAGAATATCTTGGCAAACATCTACAAGGATTGCACAGCAACCTTGGTTCTCGACAAGAAAAGCTGAAAGATACATATCAATAAAGGAGTCTGGCAAGGAGACACAATCTCTTCAATGCTATTCACTGCATGCTTAGAAGAAGTTTTCAACTCTTAGACTGGTAAGGCTTAGGAGTGACGATCAACGGCGAATATCTCAACAACCTTCGATTTGCAGATTACAATGTCCTATTCAGCAACAATGGTGACGAGTTACAGCTAATGATTGAGGATCTTAAACGAGAAAATGTAAGAGGGGGGTTGAAGATTAACATGCAGAAGACAAAGATTATGTTAAATAGCCTGGCAATAGAACAAGAATTCAGGTTCGCCAATCAGCCTCTAGAGTTTTTAAAGGAGTACGTTTATCTAGGTCAATTACTCACAGGGGACCCTGATCATGATGGATGGATGGATGTAAAACTTTAATGAACGTCCTGAGGTACGGGACTCGGCGCGCAGCGGGCCGCTCCCAAGTTGGGACAGTCAGGCCATGCCCGACCGCCCTGATCATGAGAAAGAAATTTATAGAAGAATAAAATTGGGCTGGAGTGCATACGGCAGGCAAGTGTGCAATCATTGGATTCTACCGGTGCTAACGTATGGGGCAGAAACTTGAAGTTTAACAAAGAAGCTCAGTCGAGGACGGCAGAAAACTAGGTGGAGTGATGAAGTTAGGAAATTCGCAGGCGCAAGTTGGAATCAGCTAGCGCAAGGCAGGGGTACTTGGAGAACGCAGGGAGAGACTTTCGTCCTGCAGTGGACATAAATATAGGCTCATGACATATGGCACGCTTCAAAGGAAGCCCATTCTTTCGGCTCTCACTGGGTAGCATCAAATACCAAAGCGACGACGCGAACATTTTTCTACTCCAATCAATGATGAATTACACCACGCCATCACTGTCGGGTGATAAAAATTCACATATACGTTTGCTGTCTCCATCCTTAACATCCCCTATGAGGGATCCAGCTATTGTTGAGGGTCGGCAGAAGCCGGACACTGCAAAGGCAATGAATTAGTTTAAAACCAGACTAGGGGCCATCAACGCCTTTCAGCACACTAAAGCGAAGGCTTTTGTTTTCTTCTTTTAGAGAAGAGGGTTTACCACAGTTTCGTGATGCAACAACATTATCACATTTGCGCTGTAGTGAAGTGTTGTAGAAGCAAAAGCACGTAACTGTAGAACACAATGCGCTGCTAACGCGCAACCGTAGCTAACGCAAACATCAGTGATCAGCGTCCTTAATAACACGGCAGCAGGACGCGATGGAATTCCAAGACTGCTAATCAAGAACCTCGGTACAATGAGCAAGGCACTGCTGACTAAAGCCATACAGCAAATGGTTAGGATGAAGAAAATTCCGGTTGGATCACGTGAAAGCAAGATGAACCTCATCTACAAAGGCAAAGGTGATAAGGATAAGACGAGCTTGTACAGTATACAGGCCAGTTACAGTAACGTCGGTGATATATAGAATGGAAATGCAAGCCATAAAATTAGAACTGTCCAAGTTGGTGGAGAAAAAATATGCACTGGGCGAACTATACAGGATGGGTTCAGGCCAGGCAGACGCTTAGAGGATAATATGTTTGTGCTAACTCAGTGCATAGTGATTTCAGTAGCTCAGAATAGAGCTTTATTGACAGCATTTCTAGATATTAAAGAAGCCTATGACAACGTAGACAGGGAATTGTTATGGGATATTCTTAAGCACGAAGGGCATAGATGACAATTTCGTGTAGCTGCTTAGGGCGATATATAGAGACAACCGAGTACAAGTTGTGTGGGAAGGTCAAACCGATGAAGTGGTGGGAATTCACCAAGAATTGAAGCAAGGATGTCCTCTTCCCCCGCCGGGAGAACATTCGTGAAAAAGATAATCTGACTGATTCGAGAGGATAAATTAAAAACTGGTAGTTAATTTTTCTAAGAAAGGGCTATTTTCTGACGGCAAAGCTGTTGCTGTTTCCTCAAACATGCCGCTCAGTTATTTTTTCCGCGCTTTTACTCGTAGTCGTAGCGAGCGAACTTGGAAAAGTGCCGCGTTATTACACGACCGCGCGGCGCGACACCAGCGGTACCGAAACCAATTTGAAGAAGCTAAGTCCGCGCGCACAGGCAGACTCAAAGACCACCTAGTCTTTTTTAGGCTACCATGGTTCCTGTAAGCCAAAGCCAGCAGCATTCTGCTTTCAGGTGGTTATTACCTTGAAATAACTTTTGGGGACGTTCGCGTCAAGGCATGCGATCACACAGCACTTTTCGTATTTCGCGCTACCAATAAAGCGCGAAAAAAATGTTTAGGCAAGACATAGGGCGCTGACAACAACCTTATTGAACGACCCCGACTAGGAAAGGTACTTCTTTTTTTGATCATTTCTTTTTTAGGCAGGTAACGAGTTCACAAAAATTATCCTCGTGGCGGAAGTGGACTGATAACTCAACGTATAGTATAGGCTTCGTATCAACGTTATTGCAATATTTTTTAACAGCTTGGCTGACATCACCTAGGACATTCTGCATTTTACACGTGTCGTGCGAAGCCAGTTGTTTTTGCGTGAGCGGGAAACTGCGACGAGATCAAACATCAACACGGACGTTTTCCCCATTCAACAAACAACGAAATATACGTGGCGCCGTCATTCACGTGCGATAGAAGCTCACATACTGAAACTCGCGCATCTGCTATCCATCGCATCCGCTATGAAGGGGTGAACAATACGATTTGGATTTGCCGCAAACTTGGAAACTTCGAAGCGTAATAATAGAACGTGCCTAAGATGACCGGCGATTCTATATCAGAACCTTAGTGCTGACTAAAGCGAATATTTTTTTTTTGTATTTTGTATGCAAGAAGGCGACCTAGAAGGTGAGGCAATGGCATGGCCCTATAAAATTATCGCATTTGTGCCGAAGTAGAGGGTAATGGGCTGCTAAGGCTCAACAGCATGAGGCTGAGGCACCCATTGGTGACTTCACTCCACCGGTAAATCGCATAACCGCTTCAATCCACGGGAAGCGATATCCTATCTTGATGATTAATGGTTTCGGCGAGCTGTAAAGCGTTTACGATGTGAAACAAGTGGCTTGCGGCACATGACGGACATACATGTCATTGCCTTGAAATTTCACAAGCGGTGAAAGAAACATGGCCTAAAGAACACAAAGCTAGATGCCCATCAAATGAGAAGTTTTTCTTTTAGAGCGATAGCTCAACTACTCCAGACAAACCCAGAAAACGCCTGGTTCCCTAAATCTGACCTTCAAGCTCAGCCAAGGTCAAACTGGGACTTAGTCTGGCGTACCGGCGGCTGCTGCCTACACGGCGTGGGCACCCTTATCTTGAAAGCGATCTGCTATGTGGACAAAGTGCGCCGAGTGCTGGTAGCTTCGTATGCGCTGTGCTTTTCGACGTTTAGTTCCCGTTGAAGCGAGACGCAGCATGAAGGTCAATTCGCTCGCTTCTGCTACCGCGCCGAGCAGCGTCTATGTGTTGTCTTGTGGTGTAATTGTAGATGCGGTAGTTGCTGACGGCGCTGAGAAGCGTCGGTGTTCTTTGCCAAAGCAAGCAGAACCATGCTATCAGTCGACAAACTGGGTTTAACCGCATTCACCCTCGGCAAAATTGTTTTATGCTTTTTACAGGGAAGCTCACCTAGAGCTGCCTTAATTTTTACAGACGGCAAAAGCAAAGAAGCCAAGCAACCGGCTACTACCAGCAAAATACGCAGCGTAGCTTATCGAATCCCGGCAGCAGTGGCCGCATTTCGATGGAGGCGAAATGCAAAAACGCCCGGTGCTTGCGTTGTAGTGCACGTTCAAGAACCCCAGGAGCCCTCTAATATATGGCGTGCCTTATGATCAGAACTGGTTTTGGCACGTAAAACCCCAGAAAGAAGAAAAACGCAGCGTAGCTTCTGAACAGTTAACATGCACTCGAATTTAAGTACGGCAGAGACCCTGGAAAAGCTCTCCGCGGCTGGGGAATTTCTGTTTACCGGTGCAACAGACTAGGGAACAATGCACGTGTACCCACAAAATCAGTAATTGCCACGTTTCTGGGTACATCTTGCCCCACTGAGATAAAGGTCTGGCTTCTGATCTTCAGAGTGGATCCGCTTGCCTCACGCCCATTACAATGCCGCAATTGTTGGCGCTTTGGACATAGCATAGGCGGTTGTAAATCTAGCCTTCGTTGCTGTGCGTGCGGGGAGAGCCATTCCGCTAGTGACTGCTTGGCTCAATCGGACATGTGCTGTCTTTGCGATGGAGTCCACAAGGCTGATTATTCAAACTGTCCTGCCTGAAATCAAGAAATTTAAATCCTGGAAGCTATGGACAAAAGGCGTTGCTCACGCCGAGATGCCATTGTGGCGGTAAAGGAAAGAGCTCATGGATATGCGAGTGTGACAGCATGACACCAGGCTGTCGTTGATGGCACCCTGTCAGAGGTAATCGCAAAAGCGATTGAAAAGTCTATGGCTAAAATCATGGAGTGTATTGTAGAAAGCATCACGGAATGTTTTAATGGACTTGTATCCTCACAACTTGTGCAATTATTACCGACTGCTACTGCTCAACCAATGCACTCTGAAATGAATGCTACTACACCTCACGCTCAGGAAGATGAGGTTATTGCGACATCTCAGATAAAACAAGTTAGGCCTATTCGAGGTTCCTCAAGCAAAGACACTACTAGCTCAGTCAATTCTGATTCACAGGATACCAAAATCATGGAAATTGATGTGAACTTCAACTCGCATTAAATATCCTGGGGAGCCAGATAAGACCAATGTGGTAAGCGTCTGTGGGACTGGGCAACAAGTAATAATTTCTATGTCCAAATTCGGGATCAGATGCATTTCTTCGCGGAAAGTTTAGATCTGTGCTGGATCTTACATTTTCGGGTCCAGGTCTTTCCATATCCTCTTGGGAAACAGTGGATGTTGGGACAAATAGTGATTACGTTCCAATTAAGTTTGAAGTCATAGGTCCGCAGTCTACCGTGGAGGCTCAAATCCACTCATTTGTGGATTACCATAGATTCAAAAAATGTTTGCAGACTACTTTCAAATCAACAATTGAAAATCATGCATTGAACGCTGAGGATATTTGTTCAATCTTAGAGACTTCGCGCAAAAGATGAGAATTCCAGTTAAAAGCTAGCAAGAACACTATTTCTACGTGTTGGTGGAATGATGATTGCTCGCGGGATTACAAGTGACGGAAAGCTGCGCGGAAACAACTCATGCAGAACCAGTCTCCCAGAAACTGGAATAACTATAAAATTATGGCTTGAACGTTTAAAAGAACGGTATCTAAGGCAAAAGATGATTACAATGTCCGACATTTTGAATTTATTTCAAAGTCAAATAATAAGCGTGCACTGTTTCGGTTTTTAAGATCACAAAACTTTTTTCCACGTCCCTTGAACTGGGAGTCAATAGGTTTAACCAAGAGTGTTACAATAGAATCTGTAGGTAATTGCGAGTGGTTTGGAGATCTTCAAAGACAAGGCACATTTCAAGATTTCGAAGAGCTTTCTTTGTTAGAATTGTCGGAGGTTGTTTCATGTTTACCAGCTGCAGCCCCAGGACCTGATGGACTCACTACTAAGATGCTGAAACTTCTATTTGCCATCGCTCCTAACGTCCTGTTAGAGACTGTAAATCCCTCAATACAATATGCTTGGATCCCTCCTGCGTGGAGAATCGCGAAGGTGATTCCACTGCTTAAAGACCAAAACAAAGGGTTTGTACTAGACAATATTCGGCCGATCTCTCTAACATCAAATTTTGTAAAATTAATAGAAAGGTTATTATACACCCGCATGATTGAATTTGTGACAACGAGAGAATTATTGAGCCCCTGTCAAATTGGATTTAGGCGAGGGATGTCAATCTGGTGCGCACACGTCAACCTAGAAAGCAGAATTCAATTGGCTCGCTACAACAACCAATGTGCAGCTCTAGTTACTTTAGAGATTTCAAAAGCATACGATAGTGTGGAATACCCTATTTTAACAAAAAGGATACAGGAAATTAGATTACCTGGTTACTTCGTAACGTGGACTGCTGAGTTCTTGAAGGGCAGGGAGTTTTACTGTGCGCAAAGTGGAATTGCATCAGGAAAATTCAGACAAACACATGGGGTTCCACAAGGCTCAGTGTTATCGCCACTTTTGTTTAATATCTTGCTAACCTCAATTCCTTGTCATCAGAATATATGCACGTACGTTTACGCTGAGGATATAGCGTTTTTTTTTTTGCTTCGGAAAATGATATTCAGTCACTGTACGAGTACTTACAGGAATAGTTATGCGAGTTGGAAGCTTGGCTGGATAGTATCCACTTTTCTCTTAATCTAAATAAGAGCGCTGTTCTTGTCTTTCCGGTACAAGACCCATTTACGATATGCCTTTCATACCGCCATTCCACTATTCCACGAGTGGAAAAAGTCAGATACCTAGGAATTATTTACGATGGAAACCTTAACTGGCGTCAACATATTAAAATATAACTTCAAAAGCTTCCCGTGCAATGGGGATATTGAAAAGGATTAGCTATAATCGATGAGGCATGCGCAGAGACACACTTCTAATGATTTACCGCATGTATATCCGGCCAATACTAGAGTTCGGCTGCGTGTTATTCACTGGCTCCCCTGCTTATATACTACGTCCACTACTTTTGCTGGAAAGGGAAGCACTTCGCTTATGTCTAGGGCTGCCAAAGTTTGTAGCCAACGCCGTGATCTACAAGGAATCACGACTTCCTTCCCTAGAAATGAGATTTAAAATACTCACTGTTCAAACATTCATAAGGCTCTATGAATCACCAATAAGAAGATCCCAGTCGATATTTATTAGTCAACCAGCTTTATTTTTTGGAGTCTCGTGGCCTCAGTTTCACATGCCACAGGTGAATAAAACAGAATCGTTATTAAGTCCGTTAAATGCACGTTTAAATGATATAATCATGGTAAGCAGTATCCAAAATTCATTGGTTATTACTTATGATAACATATACCAAAACAACGTGAAGCAACTCCCCGGGCATATTCTTAGCGGCTTTCTCCAAGATCACTTGGAGCAAGCTCCAAACAAACGTAATTATAGCTACAGATGCTTCGCAGAGTGAGGAAAAGGCCGGGGCTGGAATTTTTTCATCGGCATTAGATTGGTCTTTTTCTGTTCGGCTCCCCGACTATACTCCAATATTCCTAGCGGTATTCCTAGCTGTTGTCTTAACTTTGCGTAAGCTACAGCCTCCTACAACCACCGCGGTAGTATTAACAGACTCTCTATCCTTGTGCACCTCACTTACTGCTCCTGGCGAGTCGCATATAGTAAAAAATTTTCACTCATTGGTGCCAAGACATTTGCGGAATTTGCGATTACTATGGGTACC
The DNA here is from genome assembly GCF_013339745.2 of Dermacentor silvarum. Lineage (NCBI taxonomy): Eukaryota > Metazoa > Arthropoda > Arachnida > Ixodida > Ixodidae > Dermacentor > Dermacentor silvarum. Next base: position 244,244,966 of record NC_051154.1, read on the forward strand.
TGGTCACAAAGTCATATTTATGAATGAACCGGCAGATAGCCTGGCAAAGGCTTCTATTACAGGCCCTGTGTGTTCCCTTCTTCCAACGACGGGTTTCATAACGTCTGCCAGGTTTAGAAGATACATCCTTATGGCATCAAAATCAGATCTAGCATGATCCAAAGAACTGCACCACTTACAATTCCCTTGGAGCAGGAACTTTTGCAAATCCAGACAGACAGAAGTGGCATTAACAAGACTGCGATGCCGAGTTCCCCGCCTAATATTCTACATGCACCGATCTGGTCTGGCGATTTCCCCTTTGTGCAATGTCTGTAACACATCAGAAACGATCGACCATTACTTACTGGACTGCCGGCGTTTCTCCTCCCTAAGAAAAAGAACACTGCAAATTGCAACGCGACAGCTCGGCCTTCCATTGAACACTCCGGAACCTGCTGTTATTCGGAGCTTCTGTGCTTGGACACTCACACAGGAATGTATGCATCGCCATAGAGAAATTCATTCTTGAATCAAACCGATTTCATTGTTAAGCATAGTATTCCATTTAACATTACCTTATTACCTCTTGTACTAGTATGTATACTTTTTATATATTTTTGTCCACTGAATCCTCTTAGAATTTATTCGCTTTATTATATTTACCAAAATTAGACATTTGCTAAATTTATTCACTTAGCACAAATATAAAATCTGCCCGGCTCTTGGCCGGTCCCCGTGAGTGGGTATGCGCCAAAGATGATAAGGTCATCATCATCATCATCAACATGCCAAGGTACCTGAGTGGATGGCATTGCATCGCGGCCATGGCGGCCGCATTCCGAAGGGGGTAGAATGCAAAAATGTTAATGTACAGTGCATTAGATGCACGGTAAAGAACGTCAAGTGGTAAAAATATTTTGGAGTCCTCTTCTACGACGGCTTTCATAATCATATCGTAATCTTTTGTCACGTAAAGTGTAAAAAATTACTGAATTACCGTTTTTTTAACAGTTGCCCTTTGGCATTGGACATTAAAAAGTGCACGAAAAAAATTTCGTGTGGGCATTTATAGGATGCACCGCCATCCGGCTGCTGGCAAAGCTATTTTGTTGGTGTCTCTTGGGCTTGAAAGGTTGAAAGGTGGTAACACTGAGAGAAATTATTGTTGAAGGTCGCGTGTTGGCATCCGACAGCGTGGCAGACTCGTCTTTAAAAGGTATCTGGCACATCGATCATCTTATCATCGGTGTCACGTAAAGGTTTAGGGAATGTTGTCACCGACCCTATAAATGAAGCTTTTGCAGTGGCTAACTTCAATTTCGCTATGCATCTGCATGTTGGCCAGGCACTTTCATGAGACAACTCAATCTATTCGATTAATTTTTGTCTAGTTTAGGAGAAAACCGGAATTCCTTAAACTGTTAGAAGGCTGTTAGATTATTGAGGGCCTGGTATTACTGAAGAAATTGGAGCAAGATAGCCTTCAACACCTGGAGGCCCACATTGGGGAAAATGTTAAATGGAACGCCAATGAATTGCGTAGCTCACATGACTGCACTACTAATCAGCTTAAATTTCGCAAATACAGCATATGCCTAAAATCATTAATTCAAAATTACTTACCACATTTGACTTATTAGCGAAGTTATCGTTGGAATATTTTTTGCTGGTAATATTTGTTTATAGTCCCGTAGCCTATCCGCAAAAACGGCAGGGTCCTAGAAATATTGTTTTCCGCAGCCGGTATGCTTTCCTTTCTCTGAACACCAATCCTTTAAAAAGCTGACCTCTACAAGAATACACGGCATTGAATTTCACCCGTCGGGGTAGTTTAGCGGCTGTGGCGTTGAGCTGCCAAGTACGAGGTCGCGGCATCAAATCCCGGCTGCGGCGGCCGCCTTTTTGTGGGGCCAAATGCCATAAAAGCCCGTGTTCCGTGCATTGGGAGCTCGTTAAAGATCCCCTGAGGGTGAAAATTATTCCGGAGTCCCCCACTACGGCGTGCCTCGTGATAAAATTGTGGTTTTGGCACGTAAAACCCCAGAATTCAACAATTCATTCACTGCACATAAAGTGCAGCACAGTGCCACAAATAACCACCTCCCTAAGCATGCTAAGCGCATTATTGGATGACAACCTGGGTAGTCGAGCGACGTGCCCTCTGCCTGTGCGCGTTCGGGAAGCAATAAAACTTGTTTAGATAATTGTTGTGTGTGCTGTTGCAGACTACCACACAGTATATCTTCCTCCTGCGTCGAGGTTTCTTGACAACCGCAATTGCATGTGTAAAGATTGTTTAAAACCCGAGCTACAAACATGCTCCCAACGACATGTTTTCTGCAGAATAGAATGCGTGGGTGGCCTGTTATCACTAAAGTAGCTAAACTGTGCTCGTGCTATCACCCAAAGGATGTGCGCGCGGCCTATTAGGCGTTCATTGTGCCTGCGGGATTCTTTTCATTGCGTCCCACATTCAATGAGTGCGCAAATGATGGCCTAATTGGCAAAGAAACACACGGGTGAACTACGAAAACATGTATTAACAACACGCAGATAAACATGAATTAACATAAATACGTTGCATGAATACAAAAAATATGAATGAAATTGCTCTGCAGTCGGCTACGGCTTAGGTCCCTTCTACAACAGATTCGCCGAGCTTCCAGGAGAAGCGAAGGGGCCGCCATTTCGCTGATTCATCGTCCAAGGCAAGCAAGCAGGAGACGAGCTCGCTACGCTGGCCTGGAACGTAGCGTCAGCCTCGGGCATCCGTGCTCGAACTGTGGCTCCGAATTTTCAGTGCGAGCACGGTACCAGCAATGACAGTCTACGGAGAGGCCACCGGTCACACAGGCAGTGATGATGCAGAGGCCAACATCCCGGCTGAAGCAACACAACTCACAGGAGCGGTCGACCACCTGGGGTGCACCTGCTGCTGCTGTACCGTGATTACCGGAACCTGGTGCTGCCTGCGAGACGCCGTACAGAGCTGGAATGATACACGAACAGACCGGTGCATCCTGGGAATGTTGTCCAGCGTACGGCGGCCACATCATCGTACTGCTGGCGACTGGGAAAGGAGGTGACCTGCCAAAAGTGAAAAGATCATGTCTGACTGGGGCGCAAAGGAAATGGATGTCGGTATAATTAAAAAAAAAAGAAAGTCGAATAACAATAATACGGCAGAGGATGTATGCTATATTATATGCATTTATCTGCATGCAGCACATGAAAACTGCTCGCCGTACGGCGTTTTCAGAGTTGTATGCATATCTTGCGAGTTTAGAATTCGTTTTCCTTCCCAGATACTTTATGCACCTTGAGATCAATTCTGAATATACCGAAAAATACGCACACACAGCTGCACACACACAGCTGCAGCAATTAAGACAAAGCTTCTGGCAGCAGGAATAGTGACGACCTTACATGTCCTAATTCCGATCCCTAATTCTCTAATTCTCTAATTCCCTAATTCCGATCGTTGTCCCCTTCACCCAGCTGTTCAATTATGCTCCCTACTCCGGTCTGTGAGAAAGCCCACACGCTCGTGTTATTATTTACAACATTCGGATGCTATAAATGGTTTTCACGTGACGTCGCGGACGCAGTTATCTCACAATGCCAGTACACGAACATGGAGGCTACAATTGACGTCAGTGCACCATATTATCACGCGCACATCGTTTTGCTTTTCGACGAGGACCGTTTATTCCTGGATTATCACCGTTGTCGATTTGTCGCTGGGCGCAAGACGCAATTTTTGTGCTGTCCTGCAGCGATGTTTTTTGTTTATATAGCTTCTCGACGTGCAAGTACCTCAAGATGGCGGCCAGAATGACGTCAATGCAAACTATCTATAGGACGTTAGAGCAAACGTTAGCCAAGCTGTCTAAAAATAAACAAACAAACAAAAGCACTGATACAACATCCGATTATGAGGCCTACAGCGTTTGGTCATCCGTCCTCTTCTTCCGTCAGGAGAACGTTCGTTTAAGTAATACCTGACTAATTAGAGAGGATAGATAAAAAACTGGTTTATCATTTTTCTAGCATATGGATATTTTCTGATCGCAATGCTGCTATTGTTTCTTCAAACATCCCGTTCAGTGATTATGGGCGCGCTTTATGTGGCCTAACTATTTTGTCCGCAGTTCTACTCCTAGATGTAGCGAGCGAAATGGGAAAAGTGCCGCTCATTAGACGTCCGCGCACCGGGACACCAGTGGTACCAAAACCAGTATGAAGAAACTAACTCTGTGCGTTCAGGCTGACTCGGCAAGCACCTAGTTTTTCTTTAGGCTACCATGGTTCCTGTAAGCCAATGCCAAGAGCTTTCTGCTTTCAGGTAGCAATTACCTTCAAATAACATTTGGGGACGCTGGCGTCTAGGCATGCGATCACACGGCACTTTTCGCATGTCGCGCTACCAATAAAGCGCGGAAAAAATATTTACCCAAGACATAGTCCGCTGGCAACAACCTAATTGAATTTTTCAGTACTCAATATACTTTTTTTAGGCAGGTAACGAGCGCAAAAAAACTTATCATCGCGGCGGAAGCGGACTGATAACCCATCGTATAATATATGCTTCATATAATCGTACATAATGTTTACCAGCTTTGCTGACTTTACCTAGGCTATTTTGTATTTTACACGCGTCGTTCCAAGTCAGTTGTTTTTGCGTGAGCGGAAAACTGTGATCACATAAAAAAGACCAACACAAACGATTTCTCCAAATTCAACAAACGACAAATTACATGACGCTGTCTGATACGCATGCAATTTATATCCTTCGCATCATCTATTGACCCTTTTCGCGGAGCAGTTTGTTTAAGCGAAACGAGATGGCGCTTACGGCGGCGCGCCATACGTCTCCTCATGCGAGCGCGCATGAATACGAAACTATTACCGCTCCTACCTTGCTTCTGTACGATCAGCTGTCGGAAATGCAACTGAGTTTTCGCTCACGCGCTGTGTTCCAATCATGCTAGATTGAATCATGTGGATTGAAGACGTGTGCACTAGTTGGCTGCAAAAATAGTGACTGGCATGTTAAGGAATGGAATGAATCTGTGTGGCCAAGTTCGCGGACCGCTGCTGCAACTGTCCGAACGTGTTACCGGCACTTCGAGATGTACGGCTTTCCTCGAGGATGCAGAAATTTGCTCATCCGCCAGCACTGTATCGCTAACCTTCATAGAAAGGGCTTCTGCCCCAGAACGTCGGCAAGAGTAAGCACCACTCGTTAAACAATGACAAAGGGAGTAGCGCCGCTTCTTGTCATAGTAAGTTTCGCGCACGTTATCTATATACATATATCCCAAATGACAGGAAAACTTACGCCCACTCTATCGCCGACGTATCAAGAATAAGTGAATGGGCGCACACTTGAATATATGCGCATCTGTATACGCACAATAAATGACGGACTACACCGATGGCGCACGAATGGTCGAAGCTGAATGTTTCGTGACGGTCCATAAGAGTAAGCGAGTTACTAGCTGTAATATATATTTGCTACAAGGTAGTGCAATGTACAAAACAGCTACGTTTCAAGCCTTGTGCGCAGCAAGAACAAATCTATCGGAACTGAGTACACCCGCGAGCGATTAGGCATAAAATAATAAGATAGTAGCCAGACCGAGGAACTTCACTGAGTCAGAAACTGACAAGCCGCTGCTTCAATATATTTGCCAAATAAAGAACAGAGAGCAAAACGCGCTAAACCTGATTGAATTCATGAGCGGAATTTTTGGATAGCTTGGAATAAATATTTAGCCCCGCTATTAGAACAAGCACCATATACGCTCCTTGCGCCGTTTGGACATAGCTTAATCAGTTCCGAAAGTGCTTTTGTATGTTCTCTGAAGCTGTGATCAAAGCTTCGTGTCGTCCACCTAGTCACCGTCAACGATATATTTAAAAACAGTGGTTTTCTAAGCCGCGCCGGTGTCATACACTTCCATTGTGAACAAGGAGGCAACGGAGACAGTTGAGGCAAGCGATGGACGTGTCACCACGTCATCAAACATGGCAGCGCCCACGGGATCGCTGTGAAAAGGGTCAATAACGGGGTGAATCATACGGTTCGGATTTGCCGCTGCAGCTGGAAACTTCGAAGGGTATGAAATATACGATTGATAGAATGTGCCTTAAATAATCCACGATTCTACCATCACTAGTGCTGATCAAAGCGATGATTTCTCTTTGTGTCTTGTAGGCAAGAAAGTTTACCTCAATCACCTGACGCTATAAAATTGTCACTTTTCCGTCGAAGTAGAGGGAAATGTTGTAGGAGTCTGAGTGACGTCTACCTCCAGAAGCGCTGAATTGGCTGCTAATGCGCAACCGCATGAGGTTCAGGCACGTATTGGCGACTAAAACTTTGCTGGTAAATCGAATAATCGCCTCAATCTTCGGGAAGCGATATCATATCTTGATTAGTAATAGTTTCGGCGAGCTGCAAC
>NC_051154.1:244251514-244300993 GCF_013339745.2 Dermacentor silvarum
CACGAGGAATAAGGATTGTAAACAGGGATAAAGTGCCTCAGAAAGGCTGGCCAACGTTTAGATAGGAGGACCTATCTACGTCAAAGGCGGCCTCGCCATCCTCGGCTGGTTAGTTTTAAAGGGTTAGTGGAGTGACGTCACGTCGATGTCGGCGGTGGCTGGCTGTAAAAGGAGACACTGAAAAGAAAATGAGTGCTGGCGCTTGGCTGGCTAGGCGCGGTTTCTAAGACGAAGGGACAAGAGCGGGAGAACGAGAAAGCGGCAAAAAAAAAGAAAACATAAGGGGTGGTTGGGGGAGCGAGAGGCGAGTGAGCGTTCCGAAGTGTCGTGGGCGGCGTGCGTTTGGGGTCCCTGAAGAGCCAGCCGGTCAGATGTGCAAGTAACAATACGAGTTGATCACGCTTCTACCTCCTTCCGAAAATTCATAAAATTCCACCCACTGAACTTCACACCGCTAATATCCCAGGGCGTCCGATAGTATCGAACAACAACACCCCGACAGAAAGCCTCTCCACATTTCTTAACCACTTCCTTGGTGACTTTCCGAAAACACTTGTGTCATTTGTACAAGATACCGCCCATCTACTCAGAATTATAGAGGACATTAATACAAAAGGCGCACTACCGCAAAACATAATTCTCGCAACACTAGACGTCACGGCCCTGTACACCAACATTCCAATCTCTGATGGTTTAAACTCGACAAAAGAAACGCTGTCCAAACACAATGCACAACACTCTATTGAAGTATACTTGTCTCTTCTTGAACTAGTTGTGACATATAATTACTTCGAATTTGAGGAAAATTACTATTGACAAATACATGGGACAAGTATGGGCACACCTTTTGCACCAACCTACACGAACATATTTATGGGTACTCTAGAAACGGATTTCAATCTCGTTGCACCCACAAGCCCCACACATACCTACGATAGATACATAGACGACATATTCATAATATGGGAACATGGTCAAGAAAGCTTAGATAAATTTCTAACTTTCTTAAATTCTTTTCACACAACAATAAAATTCACATCGGAATCTTCAAATGAGCGCATTAACTTTCTGGACACAACAATATATATTGATAAGGGGACACTAAAGACAACGCTGTATAGAAAACCTTTTGATAAACAACAGTACCTAGAATATACAAGCCACCAGCCCAGACATTGCAAACAAGGTATCTTTAAAGGCCAAGCCACACGACTTCGTCGCATTTGCGTTGAAAACCATGACTACATAGACAGACTCGATCACCTTAAGTAAACCCTATCAAGCTGGAACTACCCGAACACTGCCCTTCAGAAAGCCTACACCGCTGCAACCAAGCTTGATCGAGCCGAGGTCCTCAAACCCCGCCCTAAGATCAAAAGGACAACAACGCCTCTTCTTACTACTAAATTCTCAAACGCACTCCCCAACGTGAACAATATCCTCAGTAAATACCACCCAATTCTCACCAGCAACCAGAAACCTAATAAGATCTTTCCCGACCCGCCCAGAGTAGCCTACAGACGAAACAGTAATTTCAAGGACATTCTTGTACACGCCAAACTAAGGACAAAGACGAAGCCAACATCCGGTCTCTATGGCCGCTCCAGTTGTTCCACATGCAAACATATTCAATCTACTACTACAGTAAAAAGTACAGCGTCAAATTACATTCTCAAGGTAACTTCGATTTTCACCTGCACGTCAAGAACGTAGTCTACTGTCTAGAATGTGCCGCTTGTAGCAAGCAATACATAGGTGAGACTGGACAAGAAATGCACACGAGACTCAACGGCCATCGCGCAGATACAAAACACAATTTACCTAAAGCAGTAGCCAGCCACTTCAATGAGCACGGCCATATATTTGATGAAGCAAGACTCTATATACTACAAACAAATTTTCGTTCACCTCGCGAGAGAAAATATACAGAATCATACCTCATACACAAGTTGAAATGCCTGCACCCGACGGGGATCAATTTATCACGTGGCAACTTAGAATCGCTAAAAGCAGTAACATAAACTTTAAATTGCTATACCATTAACAAAGGCGCAAAAGAAGTTATACCTCCAGCTAATCTCGATGCTCAACCTCAGCCATTCTTCCATTTCCAGTTCTTCCCTGCATCTCCCCTACCGATGGTCTATTATCCTACTCCATGCTTTTACTCATTGATCAACCATACGAACGCTTTTCCAGATACACCTGTCCCCTCCGTGTTTATGTTTCAAATGATACTTCTTCCGCTGTCACTCTCCTGTGCCGTTTTTTTTTTCTATCAACCTCACCTATTCCTCCATTTCCAGTTCTTCCCTGCATCTCCCCTACCAACCAATTTATTATCCTCCTCCATGTTTTTACGCTTTGATCAACCATACGAGCGCTTTTCCAGGTACACCTGTCTGCCCCCCATGTTTAAATTTCTAATTATATTTTTTCTCCACTGTCACCCTCCTGTGCCGGTCTTTTCCTTTTTTTTTCTTTCTTTCTCCACACAAGATCCACACCGAGACAGTCCAAAATCCCAGACGCCAGGATACCTTATTCGGCGCGTTGACCACACAGGGTCTCGCCAATTCTGTATACCGCCGCGACGACGCCTACGGCGAACTAGTGAGGCTAACGTCCCTTGACGTACCAAGCTGCTCCCTGTCAACCACAAAATTACCCGATGCCTTGATGCTACGCTACTCAAGTCATGCTTTCAACTCGTGTTGTTACTTGCACACTTACCAGCTGGCTCTTCAGGGACCCCAAACGCACGCCGCCCACGACACCTCGGAACGCTCACTCGCCTCTCGCTCCCCCTACCAGTTCTTTTTTTTTTTTTTTTTGCCGCTTTGTCGCTCTCCCGCTCTTGTCCCCTCGTCTTAGAAACCGCGCCTAGCCAGCCAAGCGCCAGTGCTCATTTTCTTTTCAGTCTCTCCCTTTACAGCCAGCCACAGCCGACATTGACGTGACGTCACTCCACTAACGCTTTAAAACTAACCCGCCGAGGATGACGAGGCCGCCTTTGACGAAGATAGGTCTTCCTATCGAAACGTTGGCCATCCTTTCTGAGGCACTTTATCCCTGTTTATAATCCTTATTCCTCGTGTGCTACTCCATTAGTCAGCCACCTTTTTTTTGATTTTGGTGCTCTTAGAGTAAGCCTGTGTGCGCGGAGTTAGTTTAAAGTCTTCAGATTGATTTTGTGTCACTGGTGTCACGATGCGCGGGCATGTAATGACGCGGCGCTTTTCCCATTTCCCTCACTACGACTATGAGTAAAAGAGCGGAAAAAATCATTATGCAGCATATAGCACGCTGAAAAATCACTGAACGGGTTGTTTGAGTAAACAGTAACAGCTCTTTCTCTCTCTCCTGGTGGAGGAAGAGGACTGATGACCGAACACTGTAGGTCTGGTAATCGGATATTTACCAGTTCGTTTTTGTTTGTTCTTTTTACATAGCTAGGCTAACGTTTTCTCTAACGTTTTATAGATAGTTTGCATTGACGCCATCGTGGCTGACATCTTGGGGTACTAGCAAGTCGAGAAGCTGCGTAAACAAAAAACGTCACAGCACGAGAGCACAAAAATTGTGACTTGCGCCCATAGACAAATCGACAAGAGTGATAATCCGGTGAAAGGCGGTCCTCGTCGAAAAGCAAAACGATGTGCGCATGATAATATGGAGCACTGACGTCATCGTGGCCTCCATGTTCGTGTACTGTCAGGGTGAGATACCTGCGTCCGTGCCGTCACGTGAAAACTATTTATCGTATGCGAATGCTGTAAATCATACCGCGTGCTAGTGGGTTTCCTCACACAGGAGTAGGGTGCGTAGTAATCAGGCGCGGATCCAGGCGGGATGTCCTGACCCCCCCCCCCCCTCAGATTTCTGCATCGCCCCCTCGCTGACAGGGGGATCGCCCTGTCGCAAAAAAAATATGGCCACCAGCATTCTTCAAAAGTATTTTTCGCGAGTACCAGTGGTATCAGCCATGTAGAAGTAAAGCTAGCTCGCTCACAAGCTTAGTTGTATTCCGTAGGAGTGTTGTGTCGCGAAGTTGCCGTAGTTATTTTTTCTCATGAACACCTTGAACCTCCTGGCGCCTGCCGTGCCTTACTCGTCCCGTCGGTGGCGTCGAATGAACGAGGGGACGTCCCTTTTGCCAAGCACGCCAAGGTCCGCTCGAGCGCCTTCGCGCCTGATTAACTTAGTTTACCCTTGGGGTGTCAACGGTTGCCTCATTGGCTGTCATCGGTTCCGCGACCAACCTGCTTAATGAAAGAGATCTCTTGCTGAAGTGTTCATATATAAATAATAACAACTAACAGCTAAACTAAGAACTAGGCATAGGCAACTTTTTTTAACTGTAGCACTCATCGTGATCACAGTTACACGTTGACAATATCCAGTACGAGCACAGTACCGTTCGTACGCTACAAGTTTTTCATTGTAACTTCACACCTTTATTGTCGTACACTAAGCATAGGAGGCTCAAGCCCGCCGGATCCGTTTATCTGAGTGAGCGTTCTCGCGTAGCGGGGCGAAGCCTCGAGCCGCGGCTGCGAAGTGGGGGAGCGTGACGTCAGCGGCCAACGCCCGCGCGCGGGCCTAGGATGGCATCGCGTGGTTAGAGAAGCGGGAGCAGATACTTCTTCTTCTATCTCGGGTTTTACGTGCCAAAACCAGTTCTGATTATGAGGCAAGCCGTAGTAGAGGGCTCCGGAATAATTTTGACCACCTGGGGTTCTTTAACGTGCACTACAACGCAAGCACACGGGCGTTTTTGCATTTCGCCTCCATCGAAATGCGGCCGCCGCGGCCGGGATTCGATCCCGCTATCTCGTGCTCAGCAGCGCAACGCCTTAGCTGACTGAGCCACCCCGGCGGGTGGCGGGAGCACATGCGCGCCTTGTATAAAAGGATGACGTCGAGTGGGAAACAAAACATGAAGACGCTGGCTCGCGCTCTCGGCTAACACGCCACATCGTTCTTCTTGTAGGTGGCGTCGTGAGTCTTCATACGCGGTGATTCGCATATCGTAAACACCCAGCTTTGTGGTTGCTGCGTTCGAGCGGGGCGTTACGCCCATATTCAAGAACGTTCCTCTAGTCAACACACCACCACGACTCAAGAGAGAAGATGGCACCGCCATCCCTCCACAGAAGTGGTCACTGAGCTTCATGATCATTCACGGGAATTCATGAGAATTGTCGCGTCTTTATTCTCGATTATTCTGCGCAGTACGACAATTGAAATTTGGAGTCTGATATCTCGGAGCACGGACACGCTAGAATAATTCTTCCGACTGATACTGTGTAGAAACTCGACTGTCTCTAAGTTTTCAATACACACATACCCACTTACTGCAGTCAACAAAAAATAATTGTTCAATTTTAGTTAATTGGGCTGCTCACAGGGATAATTATCATCTCACTTTGTGCCCCCCTGTCCACATAACGTATTTGTACCGGTGGTCTTCGCGTGCCTTCCAGTGCCTAACTTTAAGAAAACCATAAAGCTTAGTTTTGAACACCCTGTATTATCAGGCGCAGCCGCCAAGCACATGGCTGTATTGGGTAACGTCCTTTTCCTATAAGCTCGGAGAAACCGATACCTGGCTTCGCTACAGGTCTTCTTCCTTTTTCTGGGATTTTACGTGGCAAAACCAGTTCTGATTATGAGGCACGCCGTAGTGGAAGGCTCCGGATTAACTTTGACCACCTGGGGTTCTTTAACCTGCACTACAACGCAAGAACACGGGCGTTTTTGCATTTCGCCTCCATCGAAATGCGGCCGCCGCGGCCGGGATTTGATCCCGCGATCTCGTGCTCAACGCCTAAGCTGACTGAGCCACCATGGAGGGCTACAGCTGTTGCTTTAGCCGTATAAAACGCGGGTTTATCGTGAGGAAAAACGGTAAATTTCGGTAAATAAGAAAGGCTACTACCATCAGCATCATCATCATTGACAGAAGCTGACCCCCCCCCCCCTCAGAAAAAACCTGGATCCGCCCCTGGTAGTAATCTTGGCTGAACAGCTGGGTGAAGGGGACAACGATCCGAAAAAGGGGGCAACCAGGCAGACATGCAAGGTCGTGATTGTACTGCTTGCTGGCAGAAGCATTGTCTTGATTGCATCAGCTGTGGTGATACCTTTATAAACCGCGCGTTTTTCGGCATATTCAAATTTCACCTGAAGGTGCATTTACTAGTCGGGGAAGAGAAACGTATTCCACGCCAAGAATGTATGCATACACCTTTGAAAATGCTGTACGGTGAGCAGTTTTGATGTGTTGCATGCAGACAAATGCATATACTATAGCGTAGCCTCTGCCGTATTTTGTTATTCGGCTGTCTTTTTTTTGAGCTATACCGACATCCATTTCCTTTGCGCCCCAGTCACACATGACCTTTTTACTTTTGGCAGGTCACGTCCTTTGTATGATGTAGCCTCCGTAGGCTGGACAACATTTCCACGACGCACTGGTCAGTTCGTGCATCGTTCCGGCTCTGTACGGCGTCTCGCAGGCAGCACCAGGTCACGGAAATCACGGTAGAGCAGCAGCAGGTGCACCCCAGGTGGTCGGCCTGTCCCGTGCGTTGTGTTGCTTCAGCCGAGATGTTGGCCTCAGCATCGTCACTGCCTGTGTCACCAGTGGCCTCTACGTAAACTGTCATTGCTGGTACCGTGGTCGCACTTAACGTTTGAAGCCACAGTTCGAGCACGGATGCCATAGGCTGAGGCTACGTTCCAGGCCAGCGTAGTGAGCTCGTCTCCTGGCTGCTTGCCTTGGACGATGAATCAGCGAAACGGCGGCCCCTTCTCTTCTCCTGGAAGCTCGTCGGATTCGTTGTAGAAGGGACCTAAGCCGTGGCCACTACGAGGAATTTCTTTCGTATTTTTTGTAGTCATGTAGCGTACTTACGTTAATTTTTTTTCTATGTGATGTGAATACATGTTTTCGTGGTATATGCGTGTTTCTTCGGAAATTAAGTCATTGCTTGCGCAATCATTGAACGTGGGACGCAAGGAAAACAATCCTACAGGCACACTGAACGCCTAATAGGCGGCGCGCACATCGTTTGGCTGATAGTACGAGTACAGTTTAGCTACTGTACTGATAACAGGCCACGCACGCATTCTATTCTGCTGCCAACTTTCTGTTGGGAGCATGTTTGTAGGTCCGGTTTTAAACAATATTTACATATTAGATTGCGGTTGCCATGCAACCTCGTCGCAGGAGCAATATAGGCTGTGTGGTATTCTGCAACAGCACAGACAAAAATGATCTCAACAACAAGTTCTATTGCTTCCCAAAAACGAACAGGCAGAAAACACGTCGCTTACCTTGCAAGAAAAAAAAAGAAAAGAAAAATGAACACGCAACCACGATTGCTATCTCATAATCAGCATAGCATGCTTTGGGAGGTGGGAATTTGTGGCACTATGTTGGCAATATATGTACTTTGGGTGGTGATCCCCTTACTACCATATGCCTTACCCGTATATGCACGAACCAACCGGCACATCGAGCTCCACTTCCTCAAGGACCATGACAGAACCCCGTAGAGCGTCTGCGAACAGAGGCGCAGTACTTCAAATGATAGCGTCTTCATCTTAAAACGTCTCAAACACTAGCTGTCACAAAGGAAGAAGTCGAGAACGCGTTAGACTAAAGTATCTTTGGGATAGGCCCATGAAAACAGTTAGGCAGTTGCAAGAAATTGCGGTTAGTACCCAAAGTAAGATAAACTCATTAATAATCCTTTTGGCAACTAAAGATTGTTGCGATACAACAATTCGTGTAACAAGTGAATTAAAGGTGATCGTGTTCCAGTTATGCGGAAAACTCGTTTTTTTCCCACGCGTTCTTATCGTGCGTCGTGCCTAGTTGAGCGATATCAATGGAAACACGGAAACTGCCTTGAAGAGGCCGTAGTGCCTAAACGCAGATGGCAAGCACAAAAGTCAAAGTCGATCCACATAGGTCGCGAAGCTTCGGGCGAAAAGCGGTTCAGAACGAATTGTCACTGACATCAGCAAGGGTGGCTATGGGAGCAGCGATTGAAGCGCGACAATGTTTGGAGGGAAGAAACACGGGGAAAGAAAAAAAAAACATGCTTTAATTCAAGCGAGACTTAATACGCATGACGCGAAAAGAAGAGACAACTCTATATTGTTTAATCATTATCAATAAATCCCTTTTTTTCAGCGCCCATGCACCGTGAGAGCTCCCATCGATAGCGGCGGGCGTTGACGCCGCTATCACTTGCAGTGCAATGCAGCTCTTGACTTGTGCAGACAGGCGCGCTCGTAAAGTTCTCCTGTTACAATACGCCCCCCTCACGTGTTGTGTTGTTTTGCTTGCCGACATTTGCCTGAATTTGGTGACGCGGGTAGTTCCATTGTTTTTTAACCTGTTCAGTCAAAAGCAGTAAGTGGCGACCACCAGATATTTCTTTATTTTAGTTTTCGTGCGACGGCGCTGGCCGACACGCTTGGCGTCCGACGAAAGGACGAGCACTCTACGCCCAATGCGTTCGTCGGCCTCCAAAGAAAGTATGTTCTGTGCAGGGATGCGATTTCGACACCCGTACGGCTGAACTTTTCCTGCATCGCTTTCCACGCTGAAAGTTCGGAACGCCAATCAAGTCGAATGGCGGGGCATTTGAATAAACAGCTCTAATGGCAGGCCTCCGAAAACAAATTTCGCGCCTATGAGAACAAAATGACGTCGCTTCTGTTTGTAACGGATATACGTCACACTGTTTTTTATTCCGCTATTCCCTCCTCACACAGATGGCGCTAAGCCCCATGAACCGCCGATGAGCCGCCATGTTTTGAACGTATGGGCTTCTGTGGAAGCTTCGCTACCAGGTATATTTGCCTTGCAAAAGTGTTCAACGACAATAAATATTCAACAGGAAAGATACCTGTTACAAATAAACACGTCACGTTCAAACCCGCATATCACGAGTGATCGTCACTTAAAGGCAAATTCGGTGTTCCCTCTCATATTGCTCAGGACGTCCTACACCAAATTAAGCAGGGTGCATAGACTGAGCTCTGAGACTACCTCTACCGTAGAAGACTTAGCGATTTGGTTCAAATATTTAAAGTAACAAATATCTCAAGGAAATCTTTGTTCCTTATTACAATCCGGCCACCCTCTCTAATTTTAATAGGTCGGTAATTTAAGTCGTACGGATGGCCAGTAAACAAACAAAAAGCAGTGATGCTATGTAGTGAAGGCACGCGAAGCAAGGTGAGGTAAATTCTCATTTTACCGCGAAAAGCAGTTAAGAGCCACGACACTAGCTAAACAGGTCCACTTGTTTGACAGTACGCACCAATAATCATATTTGGCGCCAGTGACGTTAGAGGCACGATGTCCGACGGGGAGGGATTCCCTGAACTGCGCAGAGCATAGCAAGGTAGCCGAATTCAAGAAAGTACTGTGGCACGGTTGGTGTAAATAGTGAGGAGCAGCCGAGAAACGAATCTTGTTTCTTCAAAAACACCATGCAGGACGGTGCAGGTACAAATGCTCGAAAGTAAGCGACAGCTATCAGCTTGAAAATGGCCATAACATGTCCGTCCGAAGCGCTTCTTCAAAGTGCGGGGCGTATGCTTGTGGTGGAGCGCTACAGTTTCAATTGTGTAGGCAAGGGTGGATGAGATGTCTGAGAGAATTAAAGAACTGTGGAATAGACAGTTCTCCGGGGCATTTCTAGTAAGTATTCGAGCGAAACAGCCCGATACGGAGCTGCATTGCAACATCCCCCTTCCTTCCACCCTCCACTCCCCCGAAACACCGTGTGTCACAGACCCCGGTGAACGCGGCGCAAACGCCGGACCAAATTCCAAAGCCGACTTATCAGCTTCCGAAAATAACCCCACGAAAGCAAGGACAATTAAGAGTGGGCCCTCTGGTGCACCAGCGAACGCCGGTTGCACCGAGTCAGAGCCAAGAGTTGTCAAAACACAACAAAATATATTCTTCACACAAGGCACACACTTGCACACTTAGGCTAGACACAACACAATACAAATCAGATGGGTATTATAACAAACACAAGAAAATAATTAACGACAAGCGCTAAGAGTCCAACACGTAAAGCACAAAATAAAAAAGGAACACTAAGTGTCCAATCGTATTCACCTGTGTTGGTCTTGAAGTCGGACGATCTCGGCGTAACTCGGGGCAAATCTCGAAGAAAGAACTTCTTCCGGAAATGCAGACGCTCGATGAACTGGTCGACTAGCTTGCCGGGGAATCCCCTTCTTCCGCAGACGCTCGGTCTTCACGTTACATCACTTCACCGGTGCGGACTGAACTCTCGAACTCCTGAACTCCACTGAACGATTTTCGCACGGCCGTTATATAACCTCCACAGGCGTTCTCGAACCTTCCCATCGGAGTCGTGATCTCGTAGCATGGCCAAAGCCTGGGAAGTTTCTACTCTTTTCTCGTACCTTCTACCGCTGCTGTCGGAGCCTTGTCAAGGGGGGGGGGGGGGGGGGTTGATGATGACTCATGCGGTTGGCGCGCGCTCACGCTGTAGTTATCTCTCTCGACTCGCCTGGTGAGAAGGTGTCTCGGCGCGCGCGTGTGCTCTCTCTCTCTCTCTCAGGTTAACGTCGCTTCGTCGAGGTTCTTCTAGACGTTTCGGCGCCGTTGTTTGCGTTGTTGTTTGAGGCGCATGTGCTCTCCCCCTCTGCTGAAGTTGCCGCGGGGCCGGCGTGTTCTTTCGCTGGCTTGCGTGACACGCGGCGCGCTTGGATTAAGCGCTCTTTTGTGACACCGTGCCACGCTTCAATGCATGAAATCGAATAGTGCAAGCGCCACCGCACTTCAAGAGCGTTTCAGTCATCAAGACCATAGTTCCAACAACTAATGCGCGCGTATTGCAGGTGCTCTAGTCCTCAATTTATTTTGTTAAAATATTCCTAAGAACTCTGCTGTCGTTGATTTCACAGTGGTAATAGGTTGATTATTAGAAGATAAATTAAAGGTTCCAATTTTTTAAAGTCGTGCCGAAACTCCCTGGCCAGCACGTCACATATTTAAATGTATTTTTTCACATTTGGATCGTTTTTGTTGATGAAAAGTTCTTAAAACTTCCCAAGGGTCACTCATTGGCTCTTTTTTTTAATGGAATGCAGTCTATCTCCTTGCGATAATAATTTAACCTGGCCCGAACAGAGGCCGTTAAAGTGTTTGACATCAACAGCGACGAAGAAAATATCGAACACGTGCTTTGTTATTGTCCCCGATACAGCGCACATAGGCAGTCACTCGCTACAGCGCTGGCGCGTCTTGACGACCGGCCGCTTTCGCAGCAGAGAGTCCTGGAACGCCGGCCTATAGTCGTCACACAAGTCAGTCAAGGCACTAATAAAGTTTTTGCGATCGAGTTGACTTTCTGACAGACTGTAGTTCTCACAGACGTTTCCAACCTCTTCTATTTTTTTATTCCTTGTACTTTTGTTTCGTGACTGCTTTCTCTCTCCCCTATTCTTTCCGCCTTTCATTTCGCCTTCCCCAGTGCAGGGTAACAAACCAGAATCTATTCGGGTTAATCTCACTGCCTTTCCCACCCCTTTCTCTCTCTCTCTCTACAGCATGCTGTTGCGGAAACTTCAAAGGCGGCTCCGCCGTTCCCCTTTTGTATTTGCTTTGCTGGCTCACAAATAAATGTTTTCGCTGCATAGAAATGAACTTGGGGGGGGGGGGGGGATTGTAGAAAGGTAATTTATTACCACGGCTACCACGGCAGGAGACAGTGCAGCCACGGCTCTTCGAATTTCCTACCTTATCTTTATATTTTCTTTGTAGCAGTCAAATCCAGTATTTCACGGTCGTTTGCCGACAAACGACTTCATTTATAGATGTCGTCAGTGTAATAAAATGTGACACGTGTGGCTCGTTTCGTATCGCAAGTTTTATTGTTTAGCTTGGCCTTCGAGGAAAAATAAGAATCATTGTGGTTTGCTTTTTGTTATCGTTTTTAATTCTTGCATAAGGCAAAAATCTGCACGTTCAAGCATTCGCATAAGTGAACAGAATATGCTCTAAGGAAAATTGCAACCTCGAGGATAGATTCAACGCGGAAAAACTATTTTTGCACTCTTACTTTCTATGCAAATTATTAAAATTGATGCATTCTTTAGAACAACACCCTTACTGCACGTTTTCATTCAATTTCAAGGTGCTGAAAGGGTGTTTCGTACAAAACATACACCTCGCAGAATTTAAGGGTGCTCGAGCACTTCAACATTTCAGTCATGTAAAAAGCCATAAATGTGTATTTTTGTTCGAGTCCGTCATATATGGTCACAGTAGACTGTGGATCGCAACCTGCTACTTCATGACCGTTGTATCTCCTGTGGTGAAATGGTAATACATAGCTTTTTGTTTTATTTCCTACCCTGCCTTTGAGCTTTTACCGCTGGCCTCGATTAGCTTGTTTCAGATGGCAATTGTCAGCAAATAATTGCGCGTCAGCCAATCATAGTCATTCAGGCGCATATTCTTTCTGGTGTAGCCTCAGAGCCGGCGCAATATTATGTGCGGCAGGTCTTGCGCGGTTTCTTGCAGTATCGGTTAGAATAAACGTTCGCGGATGCGTGCGGAGCATGTGGTAGCGCTTAGAAAACAGCATTTGTTGTGGAGGTGGAGCCCCCCTGTTGTAAAGTAGAAAAACTCGTTAACTTTGTTACCTTTTTGTGTTCCTGGCTTTCGCATCTTACGGCTAGCTTCGCCTAAATTGTTTCACCTTGGTGTGAAATCACGGATAAATTGCACCACACAAAAGAGCGTGGCGTTAGCCTGTTAGAGCAGCTACAGGCACTGCTGCAGTCTTGAATATAAGATGCGGTATTATTCTCTGTGATTATGTCGACAGAGTGATCGATAAAGGCTCTGGCATGAGTCTATGATTAAGGCCTTTGTTCAGAAACGCTGCTCAAGCATTTCAGAGAAATTCTGACAGTCAACATCTTGACAGAGAGGACTACTTCGCGCATGCATCCTCTCAGAGCACCGGACTGTCTACACAGGACGACAAAAAATATTCTGGAAGTAATCTGCGCAGTCGCATTTGATTACTTGTCAGCAAAAAAGGTATATTGAAGAAATTTAAATCCAGTTGTGTTGGCAAAGGTACGCTGAGACTTTTTAAAAGTTCTACTCTGTTTTTTCTTGTCAAAGCCGGCATTAAAAAATAATAAACAAAAAAATAGAAAGCCCCGTGGTCGAAAGATAAGAATTCCGACTATGAATCGATAGGTCTGCAGTTTGAATTTGCGCATTCTTTTTTCGCTTTCATTTTGATAAACGTCTCCGAAGACACTTCACGATTGCTTCTGCGGACGTCCGAAAGACTAGAAATGTGATGTAGTAAAATATGTCACTGAAAAAAATGTAGTTTGCATTTTGGCAAAACACACATTCGGGGAAAGGGTGCCATTCCAAAAAAGCATCCTTTCAAATGGTTGTATTCGTTCGCTAACCCCATTTTCTATGGCTGTGAGGGGATGATTTATAGACAGGCGAAAACACCCTAAGGGTTGAGTTTTTCCTAATTTGTACAGCCCGTTTAAATTCAATGCGGAAATTCGTGGCTACATATACCCCGGAATTCTAGACATTGCCTCTTGAGACATCTGTTGAACTTCACCGCAATTCCCTAACATAATTCATCTGGCAGCATCTTTTAAAAAATGTATTTCAAAAGATTGGTCGAATTCCAGCAACTTTCAGTGAGTAACGGCTACTTCTGTCGAATAACATATGCTTTTGCGGTACTTAGTCATAACTCCCCTGCTGTGTTAAAGCACTGTTTTTCGAAGTTAGACATCTTGCGTGGCTACATCGACGAGGTCAGAACTTGCAGTGATCTGTTGTGCAATTGAATTGCTTAGTCTGGAGCCACCGAAGCGACAAACAGTTTTCTCTGACTCCTACGCAGGCCTCCAAAGCACACAAAACGGAGTCCACCAAA
This sequence comes from Dermacentor silvarum, assembly GCF_013339745.2. Classification (NCBI taxonomy): domain Eukaryota; kingdom Metazoa; phylum Arthropoda; class Arachnida; order Ixodida; family Ixodidae; genus Dermacentor; species Dermacentor silvarum. The sequence goes on from NC_051154.1 coordinate 244,265,515, forward strand.
CCTACTGAACAAATGGTAACGGACATCAACGAACTCATTAGCCCAGTGTTGAGAAAGGACATGAAGCAGAATTAGAAACCGTCTTTAAACTAGCCAAATCAGTACATTGTTATTAAGACGTTGCTTGGCGTGGCTTTTAGCACACGACGCATAGAATTGACATTTTAATCAGCATGCAAATATAGCAACTTTCGGGCCAAACAGATAAGTGAGGCGGTAAGTGAGTTCACCTTGTACATCTGTGGATGCATGTCTGTCTGAATTTCGGCAGCTAGAACAGATATAAACAACGATATACAGTTATTCTGTAAGTTCTTTCGCCATCAGAAATGAAATAATACCGTCAGTAACCTTCGAAACCTATACTGGCGGTGTATTCATTTCATGGGCTTCCGTTCTCAGGCCATGGTCATTCGCCAGGGTATAACTCTACAACTATACGCCGAAAAGAATCACCGAGTGGGAGACAAAGAATTACTTGTCCTTTTCTCATTGGTATTATTGAGAACGAGCTTTTCGAAGCAATGATAATCATTTTTGACGCCTCTGCTGAGACCTCCTTCACATCCGAAACATGCAGCAGAACAGTTGCCGTCCAACTCCTAAATGTATGACGCTATTCGAACGACGGCATAGTTACTCACTGTCCCATACACGTACTGTCATTTTGTGCGATTCCTGCACACTACTGCTGCGTATACATTAAGCAATGTTCCCACGAAAGCTCGCTGTTTTTATATTGAGGGTAGTAAGCGGCGGTTTGCTCAGGCCATCGCCATTGCAACAGCGAGTGCTGCTGCAATGGAGCCCAGCAATGCCACTTCCTTTTTCCTATACTACTGGCTGTCACCGTGCCACATGATATCTCTTTCCTCACGCAATACATTTGATGGTGTCTTCCTTTTGAGCGTGCAGCAACCTTGGCACCGAAATACAAAACAGAGGTTTCTCGCACCAGGCACGTGCTGCGCGCTAAGCAGGGTATCCCAGCCAACCTTTGCCAAGCTGTTCAACGAAAATCGAGATTGAAAAAACACGGCGCAAGACACGATTTGAAGACTTATAATGTTCGGTCAGCAGAGGTCTCACGACCGTACACCGTAGGTCTTTTATTTGTGTCTTGAACCGTGTTTTTATTGAATACTTTTTTTTCGTTGAACAGCTTGGCTAAATTTAGCTGGGATAGCCTGTACAGGCAAGTTCGCGTCGTTTATATAGAGGCGGAAAGCTAGCTTCCCAGACAATGCATTAAGCAAAGCATTCTTTGCCCAGCCCGTCGGTCGGCCAGTATTTCGGCGCCACAAATGCCAAGGGAGAACTGCAAAGTGGGAGACGTTAAGAAGGCGACGAAAAAGACTTCTTTTGAAAATATTCCTCAGAATTTATCACCGTATACTCAGTATCAGTGTTGCGAAATGGGCGCCCCCATTCCATTCCAACTTCATTCTGGGGAATTAGAACTTGCCGCAATTCCATTCCTTTCAATTCCCCGGAATAGAAAACCTTAGCCTATTCCCACTCCGGAAATGGCCAGGCACTTCCATTGCATTCCTCTAATACCTCCACGTAGGAAATATATCTGGATAGTTTTATCGAGTTACCGATGAATGCACCATAAAGCTGATGTCATCAGACGCGTTAAGAACTGCAAAAATATGCAAAACACGTTACCAAGGTCGAGGGAAAATAGCTTGGTGACATACCTGGCACAGTACAACCACCCTACTAACTCCCATAGGGTCCGTTCTCCCGCTACCTATAGTATTTGCTTGGTCAGCATGTTTTATACCGGCTTGTGATGTTTTAATATTCTTTAAGCTTACATTTCCTAATGCCAAAATGACGACATAGCGTATTTTTACGCTGAGAAAAGTAATGTTCATGGATACCTTATATTATGGTGTCGTCAAGAGCAGCCTTTCGATGAACAAGCACAGAGCTGCACCAAGCGAAGAAGGCCGACGTTATCTTCGGCTGGCTTGCCAGCCCTTTCTCTTGTTGCGTGTACTCACGTTCGTGCTTTCTTTCTAGGTGCGGAATCAAATTAGATGAAACTCCGACTACAGCGTGTATAGTTTTGGAGCTAAGCTTGCAGCGTTGAGCTTGTTTGTGTTCTGCACGGGTAATTTTAAAAGATTGTTTCCAATGTGCCATGTTGGCGGACTTACTGCGTGCGTGAGCCGCTGGGCGCAGTAGCCAGTATATCAGTGTGTTATGGAAGCGTTTTTATTTGCAATAGAAGGCTGTAAAGGAGGATTGGAGTGGTAGCACAGAAAGCCGAGGGGGATGCTTCGAAGTAATGTCTAGCATTCACAGTATGAGCGAACTACTAAATGAACCATTGGGCTTTTCTAGCCGCCAACAGGCGCCAGCGCGGCGGTGGCACCACCCGGACTTCCCCTCACTGAAATTGAATAATTGAATAATTGAATAATTAAAAATGGAATAATTAACTTTTGACTGACTACAGTAAGCAGACACATTTGTATTGAAAAGTTAGAGGCAGTCGTATTTCTGCAGAGTTTCACTTGGCAGAATTCTTCTAGCGTATCCATGCTTTGAGGTATTGAACTGCGAAGGTTATTTGCCGTTCGCATGATTACGCATGCAAGACAGTGAGGACCGGCGCAAAGCTCCTCCCTTACGTGACGCGCCTTTTTCGTACAGCGTTTAGTCTGAAAAATGGGAAGGAGGCATAGACAAAAGTGATAACTGCCCCCTTTCACTCTCGGCTGGCGTAGTCGCAAAGCGCAGCTAGAAGTCGGAAGCGCTATCAAAACACGGAACCGCGAAGCCTGTAACGATGGCAGCTTATGTTTCACCGACATAAAGGAGGAGCTTTGCGCCGGTCGTCACTGTCATGCATGCGTAATCATGCGCACGGCAATTAAACTTCGCACTTCGATATCTCAAAGCACGGATATGCTAGAAGAATTCAGCCAAGTGGAACTCTGTAGAAACACTACTGCCTCAAACTTTTCAATACAAACGTGACTGCTTACTGCAACCAGTCAAAAGTTAATTATTGAATTTTTGTTAATTGTACTGCTAACAGCGATAATTATTATCTCACTTTGTGTCCTCCTCACCACATAACCCTACTGTATAGAGGGGGTTCTCCATACGTCTCAGCGCCCAATTAAAAAAAAAAGAACTGTCAACTTAACTTTGATCCCCCTGTATATACATATGTACAGTTTGTTTCACACTTAGGGGAAATCTCGGACCGCATTGCATCGCGATGCGGCGAGCGCTGGAGTCGGTTTCCGGAAGTAGCTCGCGCAGGCACAGACGGTAGAGGTGCGTTATCTTGAACCGCGTCGACTGCTACGGCGGCGCGCGCTGGCCGCATCGTCGGGAAGCGTGCTACTCTCAAGGGCAGTTCATCGTTACTGCATGCACTGAGCCGATAATGTTAACTAAACGTTGTGCGACGCCAACTTCTGAGCCTTCATTGGGAAAAATGGAGTTCTACACACTTCTTTTGACAGCACGCTTCGTTTGTTCTTTCGAAAGGCCGAGGTACTGAGTGCGTGCACACATATTTCTTCACTGCGTGTGCTACTGTAACATGCAGCGACAAGAAGGAGACCCAAAAATGTGCGCACAACGTTTAATTAACATTATCGGCTCAGTGCCCGCAGTAACGATGAACTGCCCTTGACAGTAGCACGCTTCCCGACGATGCGGCCAGCGCCTGCTTTGTCCAGCACCGAGCCGGATCTCCAACTCCGGCTGGTGACCTGGGCAGAGGACGTCGCGACTAGGCACGGCCTGGACGCCACAACCGGCAGCCTGAAGGCCGCCCACAACGCTGCTTTTTAATTTTCATTACTTCGGGCCTTCTCAATAAAAGTTTTCCACCACCACCCGCCGCCGTAGCAGTCGACGCGGTTTAAGATAACGCGCCTCGACCGTCTGCGCCTGCGCGAGCTACTTACGGCACCCGACTCCAGCGCTCGCCGCATCGCGATGCAATGCGCTCCGAGATTTCCCCTAAGTGTGAAACAGACTGTACATCTACATATAATGCAACCGCACTACCCGTCAGAAAGCGCTCTTCATCACGAAAAGTCCGCGAACCTGCCGGCACGTAAGATCTGCTCAAGATGTCTTTATTTCTAAAAAAAAAATATTCGTGTTTGGAATAGATTGTCTTCTGATGTCGTCAATGTTGCATCTGTACTAAGGGAAAACTTTTCTTGGCTATTAAGCGAAGGCTGCGGCACCAAAGCGCCCCTCTTGCACAGCTGCTGGAACTAATCCCGCAGCTTTGTTCACGTTTTTTTACCTGGAAGATAGAGAATAATTCTGTGTTGTTTTTATAGCATATATTTGACACGATACATAACATTGACCTGTCAGCTACTGACATTTTTATGCGTCTTTAGTTTGCCCTTTCGCGTTTTCGCACACTCGAGACCGTCGCACATATTACGCGTTTCTCAAAGGCAAAAAGGCTCCAGTGTTGCCAGGTCCGACGAGGCGGCGTAGCCAAAAGCTAGAGAAGTTGCAGCCCAAATGTAGCCAAACATAAAAAAGTGCAAAATAATTCGTAGCCAAATATAGCCATTTTTATTAGCAATTTTATTTGTGTATACATTTTCACATTCCACTACGCCAATCCTTTTTACACAACCAGTTGTAACAAAATTTCCGTGCCGCCGTGACGGTCGGCCCTTTATATCAACAACAGCGACATCATGCTTGCCCAGAACACTTTTTGGTTGGCCCCGGAAGCTCTTACGTCCAAGCGAATCGCTGCAGAGAGCGCATCAGTGCTTTTATTTTATGACAGATAGTACTAAGTTATTATTTTTAGTTGTTTACAGTAATATTAACTAAGAACTCTGTTTTTTAGCTGTCGTGAACACAAAATTATGTTCAGCGTCATCGATCTCTCACGTTATCTCTGCCTACGGCGTAGAAGTTCAGCTGTCCAGCGATCTGCGACGGTGACGTGTTCACGGCTTATTTTTTGATGAGCTATAACAAGTCTTTCGCGCTATGATATCTCGCGTTATTTGTCTCATCGTCCTAACTTGTTTTCTGCTTTTTTTGTTTGTTTTTGTTTTTCAATTAGCTTGGTCCGGATTTGCTGGGACACATCTTAGGTCACTAGCACGCCAAGAACATGCGTTAAGAAAAGGGACAGGCAACAGATGCCACTCACTGTCTGAATTAGTGTAAGCTAAGCTTTTAAAGATTACTGCGCAAACCGGCACACTAGTTTAAGAAGCGCGCAGTCGTTTTCGGCGACGAGCAAGTCCCGAACTAACTCGCTCGAAATGGTAAAAGCCGCGATGGCTTTTAATTGATAACAGTGGTAATGTTGTGAAAACCGGTTACTGTCATAAAGCAAACCATGTTGATGGCTAATAACGTTTTAGAATAGGGGTCTCTAAAGTTTGGGGCCCCAAGGAGCTTTGCAGGTGTTAGCGTTGGGGCATGCAGGAATGAAGAGTTTGGAATAGGCGTTTTGCGTTTGCGGATAGCGTATTGCGTTTGCAGCGTCACTACGGCGTCAAAGAAAAGCTGTTATAAATATTAAAATAAAATATACCATTTATGATAAGAAAAGTAATTTAGACTTTTGTGTTCTCGCCTTTAATTACAATTTAGAACTTGTTCTATTAGCAGCATGCAACTTGTTGCGCTCAGTTTTGAATAACCAACTTTACGCACCTTCACCCAGCCAAGTGAATCCGTGATAGGCCTACGAGCCATGAAATCGACAATGGAATTCGGAATCATCGGCATATAATGAATCAAGCTTCATTACACATGTTAGTTGAGAGAAAGCGATGACCGCAATCACTTCATCTAGCTTACGAACTTCACGCATTACCACGAATCAAGCCCAGTTTTATGCTAAATTAGAGCCGTCGCTTCGGTGGGCGCCGCCATGTTTATTGACGAAAGCTTTTGGGGCAGCTTTTGGGGCTCCCGCTAAATCGATGAAATAGTGTGCCCTGACGCAAAACCCAAACACAGTTCCCCTCTTGCGCATGCGCAGTGGCTTCGACGCTATTTCTTTGTGGCCCCAATACGTTTGAGGCCCCTATTCTAAAACTCTAATAATTGCTGGGGTTTTACGTGCCAAAACTACGATATGATTGGGTGGCATGACGCAGCGGAGGACTTCGGATTAATTTTGGCCACCTCAGGTTCTTTAACGTGCACCTAAGTACACGGGTGTTCCTGCATTTCGCCTTGATCGAAATGCGGCCGCCGTGGCCGGGAATCAAACCCGCGTCCTCGAGCCAGCAGCACGACACCTTACAAGTTAAGCTAACACGGTGGGTGAAGTTCATGTGACGTGGTGCACTGATGTCATCGTGGCAAACATGTTTCGATATTAGTAGAACGAGTATCTGCATCCATGACGTTACGGGCAAACCATCTAGAGGTAAAAGCACCGGAACCCACCTTTGGCTCGGGGTCTTGCTCCCATTCTTTTTTATACGTTCTCGCATACTTGGCCCACTTCCCCATGTTTGGATTCTTCTCTCTGAGGAGGATCTAAGCTTACGTCCATCCTATCGAAATGAATCTCGAATCTAAGCACGAAGAAAAATTCATCTAGCAGGAAAAGGAAAATGGCAGTAAGGCTTCGCGCCAGAAACGTGGAGTAGGTCAAAAACTGTGCCCGGCGCGATACTGCATCCGGAAGACATGGTCATGAACACACTGGAGCGTGTCATGCACCCGTGCTTCTCTTCTTTCATGTCGGCGCCACGATCGCCCGACGGCCCTGACCCTATGTTATTGCTCTCTTTTCCTGAGCATAGCCATGTTAGTACAGTGTACTGTGAAAAACCTACTACTCCCAGATTCATCCCGATGTCCGGGGATCGGGTGCCTAACGGTCAAGCAGGGTGTAAGTTTAAGTGCATCAAAGATCAAAGCCACCGGCTCAGACAACGGCGCAGAGAGGGAAGGAAAAGTGGGGGGAGGGGGTCATTTCGCGCGCACACACACACGCACAGCCACGCGGCCGGCTCAGCCAGCTAAAACACAGCCTTCGAGATTTGCTTCTACCCGATCAGAGCCACCTTTGAAGCGTGGATTAGTGCGCCACTTATAACCCAAACACAGCCAAGTCGCAGATTTTCAGTAGCCCAAATATAGCCACATAGCCAACTCATCCAAGTCGACGCCAAAAAAATTTTCCCGTAGCCCAATTTGGCTATATATAGCCAAACCTGGCAACACTGAAAGCTCTTGCGTCTTCTGGTGAGTGTTCATCACTTGCTGTCCCGTCTATCAGCTGTTCAGTGATGACGAAGTTCAGCAACCAAAATTTGGAGGTTGCTGAACTGAACGCGATAGCATTCAAAGATCCCTGAATGCTTGTTAGGCTTTCCGGCAACTGTAGCATTCTTTTTTCTCCACCTTCGCCCCGGCGAGCCGCTACCGTTTTACGCTGCCGAGGAGGCGAGAGCTATCGGGATGGCGTTTTCGCAAGTAACCTAATCGGGCGTGCCGCTGTTGGTAAGGTAGAAATACTGGAAAAGGGGTTTCTGTTTTCCTCGTAACCAAATTATATTTTCTCATACATTTAAATTCCACTCCGACACTATCATGTCTGTAGGTTGTAGTTAAGTCGTACTTTACGATTTTTCTGGCGGATTTTACTTTGAGAAATTCAAGTTTGTTCACTAATACCTCTGCACCACGCGGATGGCCTGCGTGGTCGGGGTGGTTCAGGATAATTTTCTCCGCCACGGACGCCGGTGCTTACGCTGACACCAACGCCAGATTTTCTTTGACACGAGGCCCTTAACGCTATCGCGTTAAAACATTTGCCGACACCGACGCCAGATTTTCTTTGACACGGGGCCCATCGCGTTGAAACAGTTGCCGACGCATGAAACACCGTGCCATAAAAGCGCACAAATTGAGGACAGTGCACAGATGACATTCTACATTTTGCGCTTTTATTTCAGACCCGCCGCCGTATTGGCTTTACCGTTGCGCTGCTAAGCTAGAGGGCGCGGGTTCGAATCCCAGCCGCGGAGGACCCATTTTGATGGGGGCGAAATGAAAAAAACGCCCATGTACCGTGCATTGGTTCCACGTTAACGAAACCGAGGTGGTCGAAATTATTCCGCAGTACCCCCCCCCCCCTACGGCATGCCTCATAATCATCTGTAGCCTGGTTTTGGCACGTAAACCTTAAAATAAAATTTTATTTTACCCAATAACCACCTTTGTCAATTCCATGACAGCCACATTTGGGTAGTATTTCGTAAGAGGGACGACGTTAGCGCACTATTCATTACAAAAGCAATCGGTGTACCCGTCACTCCAACACAGCGCAGTGACGTATAATGCAAGCGTGTAGAAGTTAAATGGCGGAGGTATACGGAGTGTTCATTTTTAAGTTCTATAGAATTTTTAAAAATCACCTGTGGCAGGTAGCATAATTCTTATCCTTGAGTTGGGCTATCCGAAGAGGCGGACATTGGTAGCAGAAGAAATCAAAACACATAATCAATGAATTAACAAAAATGACTAATGATCTTCTTAGTTATTACTTTAGGACACATATTGCAATTTACGAATTGTGGCCAGTGAGCTTGAAAGACGCATCCACATGAAATGAATTTACAGGATGACACCAGTTTCGAGATATTATTTCTCAAAGTGTGGGACGAAATACATGGGCGTTCCAGTCACTTTTGTGCTTTAATGTATAAAACAGCATTTTGGTAAAAAAAGTTAGTTGAACAACAGTGCATTTTTACGGCGAGTTTGATGGCGCATATCTTCAAACTGATGTCATTCTGGAAATTCATTCCAAGTGAATACGCCTGACAAGCTCACTGGCTACAATTCGTAAATTGCAATATTTTTCGTAAAGTAATTAACTAAGAAGCTATTTAGTGATGTTTTGTTATTTCGTTGAATATGTCTCATCGTCTCATTGAATAACCCAGCTCTATGATAAGAATTATGCTACCTGCCACAGGCGATTTCTAAAACTCCCGTAAAACTTAAAAATGAACACCCTGTCTTGCTTAATGCCGGGGTTGCCATTGAAAACAATTTAAAAGTAAAATGGTTCCACTTAAGGCGAAACCTGCGTGACTTTGCAACGTATCTCAATTTGTGCTTGGGCGTTAAATGTGCGTAAAGAAACGACATCTACACACACATTTCATCCTGCTGAAGGTGATACGCGATAGCAATTGAAAGTATTTGCAGCCGATTAATCAGAAACGGCCCTCTTTGTTTTCAATTTCACAGAACGCGATTAAAACAAAAAGAAACGGCACTAAACAGCCGTTCGTGAAATATTCAGCGGCACATGTGGCAATAATTTATTGATTCGCTTTTACTCCCCTATAACATTTTGTGTGATCAACAGTTGCAAGCTATGGGATAGAATGTGGTGCGATGTACGGTAGAATGCACCCCATCCCGTACCACGAAAGTATAACGGGAAGAATGAAGAAAGGAATTTCACAAATGGAAAAAATGTTAAATGTTTGTGTGTGCAGATGTATATAATGAAGGAAGTTTTGGACGTGAAATGTGACGATTAAGAAACGCTTTTAGTAGAAGAAATAGGAGACTTGGAAAGAAGGTAGGAGGGAATATGATTCACCATCTCGCGATCCAATGTCCTGAGAACGGGTCAATCAGAAAAAAAAATCAAAACATCTGTGGTTTCACTTTTGTATGGGCGGCGGGCTCTTTCTTGAGCTGTGTCTGGCTGGCTGAACGTGCCGCTTCGTCATTCGCAACAAAATGTTATTAAGTATAACCTCTCTACCGAGGTATACGCGTCCATGTGCCGCCGCGCCGAGGCCCGGGGAAGCTCGAATGATCGGTGCATCTCTGCAGCCTTGCTCGGTATTACCTCTTCCCTGAGTGGTCAGGAAACTAGCTAAACTTGTGCGTAAGTACACACCGATCATCATATGTGGCTTCCGAAAAGCGCGCTGGCAGAGAGTACGTCGCCCGCTTTACCAAAAGGGGAAAAAAAAGAACTGAAGAAACAACCGTGGTTGTTATCCAAAGATGCGTTTAGCATGCTTTGGTAGGTGGTTACTTGTGGCACTATATTGCACTATTTGTTATGGGTGGCGATCCCTTTACCACCTTTTCTTACCCGTATGCATGAACTAACCGGCACTTCGAGCTGCACTTCCTCAAGGACCACTTGAGAACCCCGCAGAGCGTCTGCAACCAGAGGCGCAGTATTTCAAACGACAGCGTCGGTATCTTGAAACGCCTCAAGACGCTAGCTGTCACAAGGGAAAAATTCGAATTCGAAATCTTCTGGATGCGCCCCTGAAAACGATTACGCAGCCACAAGAAATTGCGGTCACTTCACAAATAATGATGAACTCATTAATAATTTTTTTGTATCTAACGATTGTTGCTCTACAACAGTTCATGTAATCAATGAATTAAAGGTGATCCTGTGATCCTGTTCCAGTTATGCGAAAAACACGTTTCTTCCGAAGTGTTCTTATAAGGCAGTGTACCCCGCTGAGCGAAATCAAAAGAAACAACGAAACTGCCTTGAAGTGGCGGTAGTGGCTAAACGCAAAGGCCAAGCACAAATGTGTTCAAAGACACTAGATATTCAACCGGAAAGGTACCTGTTACTAATAAACACGCCAGGTTCAAGCCCGCACATCAAGAGTAACCATTGTATAAATGCAAATTTTGTGTTCCCGCTCATATTGCTCACGACTTTCATAGATAATATCAAGCATTATTTATAGATCGAGCTCTTAAACTACGCCTGCTGAAGAAGACCTAATGATTTAGTTCAAACACTTAAAGTAACAAATATGTCAAGAACATATTTCGTCCTTGTTACAACGCGGTCACCGCCTGTAATATGTACCAGGTCGGACATTCCAGTTGTACAGATGGACAATAAACAAAAACAAACACGGTGTTTTCGTTCTGGCCATTGCCTTGCACTGGCAAATGGCTGCATAACCGCCGGGCCTTCTCTTCAGATTGTAGATACTAATAATGACGCCGAACAGCAATTATACATGGTGTAAAGTTAAAAAAAAATATGGGGTTTGACGTGACAAAACCACAATATGATTATGAGGCACGCCATAGTGGGAGACTCGGAATAATTTAGACTGTGCACCGGGGGTTCTTTACGTGCTACTAAATCTAAGTACACGGGTGTTATCGTATTTCGCCCCCATCGAAATACGGCCGCCGTGGCCGCTATTCGATCCAGTGACCTCATGATTAGCAGCCCAACACCATAGCGACTAAGCAACCAAGTCGGGTGTGGTGTAAAGTAAAATGCCATAGTTGATTGGAAGTTCGAAGTAAAAGTAAGCTGCGGCTATGTTCTTATAGCTTGCACCAAATGACTGTCAGGCGAGCACGCTGCGTGCTCTGAGAAATGATCTCGGCAACTAACCATGCATACAAGGAAAAGGGGGAAACGTTCAGTGTTTTGTACTTGTTCCCTTTTTTTTTTTCGACATTTCGACACGCATTGTATATGAGACGTGTATACGCAGCGATGTCGCAAGGGCCGAGGCGATGCACGATGCTTGTCGAGGGAAAGATGAAGATGACGGGTGTATATCCACGAAAATTTACGGCAAGTATCAAGCATAATTTAAGGATTGCGTACCTCTTCTGTTCCGATGGGACATACCCATTCTGTAATTCTGGCCAAGAACAGGCACACCCACACCGGCACATACCGAATGGCGAAATAAAGAAAATAACATAAGTAATCAAAGAATCCATGAAATATAAATAACCATTCTATTAACATATCGGGGTGCTTTGGAGATAACTCTGAGCTGTCGTTACACGTACCTTCAGGTTTTATGTAGGAAGTGCTTTTTTGTGTTGTTACGCAGAACGAAGGTGTGCTTTTGAGGAGCCTCATGCTGCTTATATCAGACCGTTCACTGGTACTTTCATTCGACACACATATAACCCTTGTATGTATATATATATAACGACCGAGATAGCGATGGACCCAACAGCACCCGGCAGCCAGACAACCACGCCAAATGTGGGAAAGTATACGAAAAGAAAGCTCCGCTTTAATATATCTTAATAATAAAAAGCACAAAGCACCTGATATAAGTTCTCGTGTGTTGTGTGTCGTGTATTTTGTGCATTTTGTGTATTGCTCGCGTTCTCGAATATCGTAAAGTTCACGTGTTTGGAGGCGGTTTTACGCATTTCCCTTTTCTATCGTTTCATCGCATCGCAACGTCTTTCTGGATCTATTTTCTCTGCCGAGCTGAATGGGAGAGCTTGCAGTGAGATGAGAATAGATTCGGGCGGTTTGGCTACCTTCAGTCACTTTCCGTAATGTCAGCGTGGTAGGCCACCCAAGGATATCCAAAAGAGAAATGACCCCAGAACCAAGGTAAGAACAACAAAATAAAGAGGTAAACGCTAACGAGCGGGCTCACGAATGAACCGCATGTATGTTCGCCCTGTATTCGAATTCGGGGGGGTGTTCTTGCTTGCTGGCTTGCTTGCTTCCTATGTCATGGCGCATACCCACTACGGGAGATTGGCCAAGAAGCCGGCGGTTAAACAGGTCGGTTGAAATTATTCAATGAAACTAACTGATGTTAGAGCTGTATTTTATTTTATCTTATAGGGAATCGTGTTCTTCTCTGGAGCTCCTGCATATAAACTTCACCCACTTCTTCTTCTGGAGAGGCAGGCCTTGCGACAATGTTTAGGGCTACTTGAATTTGTAGCAAATAAAGTTTTACATCTGAGTGCAGCTAGCATCCTTTCTCTGGGTGCACGTTTTCGATTGTTAGCTGTACAATAATTGTTAAGGTTATATGAATCCCCTATAAGGCGTTCACAAACACTTTTTACCTCCCAGTCGGATTTGGTTTTTGGCTTGTACTGGCCGCGGTTCGACACACCTCAAATCATTTTTGTACAAACCCTACTATATCAGTTAAACCTCGAAATTCGGGAGGTGACTCCTCTTTGTTGCAATAACAATTCTAATAAAGTTCAGTTCAATTAATTTTTTTCTCAAATTGCAGAGACCCGCCGAGGTGGCTAAGTCAGCTAAGGTATTGCGCTGCAGAGCACGAGATCGCGGGATAGAATCTCGGCCGCAGCAACCGCATTTCGATGGAGGCGAAATGCAAAAACGCCCGTGTGCTTGTGTTGTAGTGCATGTTAAAGAACCCCGGGTGGTCAAAGTTATTCCGGAGCCCTCCACTACGGCGTGCCTCAAAATCAGAACTGGTTTTCGCACGTAAAACTTCAAAAAGCAGAATAGAAGAAGAAAAATGCAGAGCACTAGCTTACCGCACGCTAAGGCCTATCTTAAATGATTACTTTTTGCACATACCGATCAAGACAGTCATTGCCACTGATGCTTCCCAAAATGAAGAAAAATGTTCACTTCAAATATTTTTCTCCTATTCTCGATTGGTTGTTTTCTCTTCGCCTCCCAGACTACGTACCGATCTTTCTATCAGAATGTCTAGCTGTAATTCTAGCACTCGGTAAACTAAATACACCAACGCGTTCCACAGTGGTCGTGACGAATTTTCGGTCTTCGTGCTCCTCTCTCACTTCTTTTGGTGACTCCCTGGTTTTGCGAGCTTTCAAATTGTTAGGGACCTCTCATTTAGCTCATTAGATTGGTTAGGGTAGCAAGACATAAGGGTCTATTTCTAAACGAAATGGCAGATTATTTGATGAAAGCGTGCCTGAATGGCCCATTCATTATAGTAATACCGGCCTTAGTTTTTATCATAGGGGATAGATTTCGTAGACAAATGATGCGGTGTGAATTTAACGTCCTTTTTTTAACAAAATCCTAATATTTTCAGTACTTGTCGCATTATTGGAATAGTAAACTGTGAAACGCAAGAACTTTAAGTCACAATCACTAGACTACGCTGCCGAATTCCATTTCTAAATTTGTACCTACAGAGAACTGGTCTGGTTCCCTCACCGAACTGTCCCTCGTGCGGGGAATACGAAACAATAAATCATTTTCTCATTGCCTGCCAAATACACGCTGAATCGCGAAAAATAACCATAGAAACACCGTTCCGCCTTCTTAGATTACACTTAATTGTTCCAAATTTACTATCTTCGGGGGCCTCGACCCTTGGGCACCTCGAGAAGAAGGTTGGCGATGCCATCCAGGATTTTATTGCAGGGTCAAAGATATTTCGACTATAGAATCAGAACTGAAGGTTTGGTTATCTGTCTAAAAAAATTGATTTCAATAAGCTGTATTTTGGTTTCCATTTTACTCCTTCCCTCTATTAACATCATAAGTTAGTATCTACCTATTCATTCTCATATACCTATTCACAAATTTTGTTTACATTAAGTTATATTTCTTTTTTTTTCTTATTGTTATAGTGTTGAATTATCCTGTTCTTGGCCAATCCCCCCCCCCCTCTCCCCAAGTGCGTTTGTGCCACTAATATCTAGGCTCTACACCTACATCTACCATGATCGACGGTGTCCGTGGTTGCACGGCCAGCGAAGGTCACTCGGTGCAGGCCCGAGGAATTTCTTGGGAGTTACCCTTACATGACCTGAGCGGCCGTTGCGCCCGGTTATGATGGACGACTCAATCGCCGGGAGAATCTCCGCGGTGCGCACGTATTTTCAGCGTATTCTTCTTTAGATATTTAGCCCGCGACCAGTTGCCGCCGTTTCTGGTTGTGCGCCGCTATCCTGAGTGATAGCGGCACGAACAGCGAAAAAAAAAAAAAAAACTGTGAAGAATGCTCGCTCACTCGTTTCGCCGTATCTCAGAATTCGTTTCTACTATTCACACATCGCGCACCTTTTCATTCGTACAGTAGCCAAAATTTTTTTAGCGGTGTACTTTTGGGCCCTTTTTCGCAAGTGTTGCCCCCCACCTCCTATCATGAATAACGCTATTCGCCATGTAATAGAGTTTTGAAACTTGGGTATATCGCCTCGGAGTCCCTTGCCACAATTTGGAGAACTTCGACGCATGCTTCGGACGAAGTGCAACACGCCTCGAAGGTCTCCCTATTTTACGACGCGTATTGTTTAGTGCCATAAAGTACGCAAAATATTTTTAGTAATTTAAACACCCCCCTCGGTTTCCTTCAATGCGCTTCCGGTGCCCATCGTCCGCTACATCTGTGTTAACTATTGTCAAGCGGGTTTATAGAACGGGAGGCCGCGGCTGTCGCTGTAAACGGGTTCAGAGTCCGAGGTCTCGCTGAAGTCCGGTAAACCTTTTTTTTTTAAAGCGAAGCTTGCGAATCCTCCCGGGTTTTCGAGACCTTGATTGGTGCTGCTGCCTTGCCGAATAGCTAACACTTTAAAAAAAGCTGATTTACACTCGCAATGGTGAGATTAAGCCTCGGTCCCCCAGTACGCTCGATCGCACGTATTCTTCTACCGTGCCAACGCCAACCTTGAGATGAACGCTCCATGGGTCGCAGGGCGTAGCACGGGTGCGCGCGCGCCACTGCTTCCTTTCGGCCAAAGACGCACGAATCAAATAGGGAAGCTTATGGCACTTGATTAACCACTTCCCGAAAATCTCGCTTCGCATAGAATTCAAGATGTGCTTTGTATCTGGATAATTTGTTTCTTCATCAAAATGAAACGCTGATATTTCAATATAGTATTTAGGCGCACTGCATCCGTGCTATCGAAGAAAGCACCCCAAATGATGGCACAGGCAGTTAAATATTTATTTGCTTTGAGCCGAAAGAAAATAGCTTTTTAGGAGTAAGCGGAGAGACACTATAAAATAACAGCAAGGAACTCTTGGAAAGAAGACATTGTGAGCCCCTCAACAAAGGCTGTTCGTTATATACCTAACAAACTGGTCATAAAGTGGTACCTTTTCTGCTTGACAATGTGAGCGTATAAGCACGAACAACGTGACGCATAACGAGATGGTTAGGACCATCGACAAGTAGCGGAACTTGAAGGATTAGAAACTTCGCCAAATAATCATAATAGCATTGTTGCAACCTGTTTTTTTTTTCATTTCAAGAAGGTCTTTGATCTTTACGCTCGTCCTTTACTGCTTGAAGAGGAAGTGTGGTGTAACAATAGTTTGGTTTAGCAAGACATTCGTCTCGTGAAGAAAAGAATACTTCATTTTACGAAGTCAGAGCTTAGTCATTTAAAACGCAAGTTCCCGCGAGGTTCAAAGGATGTCGGGAATGACGCAATGCTTTCTTTTGCGTCTCACGCTGCGTTTGATTTGTATATACGAGCGGAATCCCCTGTCGATCTGTCTTCTTCTGCTCAGCTATTTGCAAAAGATTGTGCTTTATAAAGAGTTGCTCGGGTTAACCAGGAGTCGCACGATAAGGTGCCCTGGAAGCCTGGCTGCTGGGGCTATTAGAACGTGAAGCAAGGTTTTTAGTCGTAAGTTGTATGACACGGAATTTTAACACATGTCTCCTGATTTATTAGACTGCATTGCATTGCAGGGTGATTTAGACAAAGTTGTTGACTGGTGCGAACATGCAAACAACTCACGAGGAAACAAACTGCCCATGAATTCGATTACAATATAGTTGGTGCTGAAGCTATACTGTCCTGAGTGAGCTCAAGCGTACAGGCGTATTTGGGTTAATGAAAATGGTTAATGAAATGCGTTAATCAAAAACAACTTTTTTGACTTGGTCAGTCACCGTAATTTTCAATAACCCAACATGCTACCTGACCAGACGAGCTTTCGGCGAACTCTTGACTATGTACAGGCGTATTTACAACCACGGAAGCCTCTCACGAACGATACTTCTATGGTATATTTATATTACGTCGCAGCAAAAGAATGCCGATTACCAGGTTTACTTGGTGGAATGAGAACCGCTTCTCGCAATACAGTCTCTGTCCCATTAAAAAGGAAAGAAAAAGGGAGAAAAAGACATATTGAATAATATGTTTAGTACGTATGTACGCTATAGAAACAATGGCTATAAAATTATATAGAAAGTAACTAGAAACAAGTGAGAGTAGCTATTCCATTTGTATTTAGTTTTAACACAATGTATTTTATTGTGTACTTTGGGAGTGATGATTTCGGCTGTGGCTCAATAATATGTTGGCATGGGCTATTTGATTTGGGCACTTACAGACAACAGCAGCAAGGTTGAGTAAGGCTAGACAAAAACGAGCACCTGTCGAGGAATGTAGGAAGAAGCCACGATAAAAATGTTTCATAATATATGTATTTTTTATCAGAGCAGGTATTGAACGTGGCATTACGGTGCGCGACGGCCACACTGTAACCGCATCTCAGCTGTGTTCCATGTAATTATCGCGTCAAGTGGAGGCCTTGTCGCATGCATTATGGTCACGATAAGAGCATGGTTAAGGATTCCTCATAGAAAAGAAATCCCTCATAAACACGGTCCATGTGATTACCACTCAATACAAATACATCCATGGTGGCCGGTAGCGCAAACTTAATGAGGACCCAGGAACACCGAAGCACGTAACGCGTTGTTCCTGTGCGCCCTTTAATTTTGCGCTACCTGCCATCATGAATTCATACCTGCCATCATGGATTCATACCAGCCAGCCTGATCAAATTGCCTGACCGTAAAATATATTGTTCGCAAGTTATTAACATGTGGTTAATGGAGTCACTGGTTATGAGACATTTACTGATGTGTGCAGTCATTGAGAATACATTGCCGCAGACCATACGTTATCATTTCTACGCCACTATCTCAGTGATGATATTTCAATCGTATTCGTTATAATGGTACACGTGAGCAGTTAGCGTAGATAGGCTCTTGCGAATAGAACGCACCTGGAGGACTATAATTAGTGCGTTTCTTGCTTCACAATCTATGCCACCATTGCTTCAAGTTTCCACATTGTCAAAAAGACAAGCTATCCCTGATACGCACCTCTCAGCTTAAAAAGCGGACGCGGTAAAAGGAGGAAAGTGTGGGTGTATTCGAGAGTAAGTTTAGGCCTGTACGCTTCAAGCTTTTTAATTATGTTTTAAACCGAATTCATCATACCATAACACTCTGCGGACAGAGATTCGAGGCGTATTATGTTTTCAACGCTTGCATTTCATTAGTGCTCGTGACTAGAGCACGAAGTACAAAATGAAAGCAGAGAAACTGAGGCAAAGATAAAGAACATGGCTTTATTCCTGCGCTGAAAATTGGCCGCTGGCGCTCTTGGAATGTACAGAATAGCGCGAGAGCGTCGTAAGAGATCAAAAACTTGGAATTTGGGCGCGTTTTTTTTCCTTTGTTTATTCTGTCATTACTCAGTTGGGAAGAGCAAAGGAGCGATTCTTATGAATATTTTTCTCCGCCGTTCTGCAGTCTCGTGGGAAACATCGTGGGTCGAGAGCTTGTTCTCACTAAATGGAGTGAGATAAACGGGCTGCTTCTTATGACAGTCATTAACAATATAATAAAAAAAGGAGCAACAGCTGTATGCGCAACGCCATTTCCCTGTTATTTTTATGAGGAGGAGGTGGTTCATATAAACATATAAGGCTTCTACATGCACGACTATCGTAAATCTTGCGCTATTTATTTTGTGTCCCTCATTTTCTGTTTTTCTCTTCTCTTACGTTAAAACGTGCACGGAGCCCATTTGCATTACTCAGTTCGTGTATTGCGCTCGTAACGAGGCACATCGCATTTCGCTTCGTATAAGGCCACCACGTTCGAGATCTTGCCCTTCGAAAAAATTTGCGTTCTACTTTCTAACGCAAACGTTAATCCCAGCGCTCCAGATATTGGCCCGTATTTACGAGAAGTTTCTTACGCTGAAATTATTAGTAAGTGCATATTCCAGACCAATCGTGATATTGGACATAATAATTGTGAAGATGACAGGCCAATGTCGAAGAGAAGTTCAGAATAAGAAACTTCACGTATTTGGCCCTTATGTATAGCCTTCATTAATATTTTTCTCGCCAATGTTTCCTACATTAGTGAAAGCGATATTTATGTATGCTGTGTTGTGAGCCTCTAATGCCTGTTGTGCTTCCAACAGGCAAGAATATGGAAACAGAAAAGACTGGAGGCAGCAAGCCATGCTGGCTATTGGACCGTGAAAAACGTCAGTGCACAATGTAATATCAAATGTGTTCACAAATAAACCACCTGGAAGCATAGTCCCAACGACTTCACGAAGAAACAGTCTTATGCCAGCAATTTTTAGCGGGTCCCGCGAACAATTTGCGTCACATATAAGAGAAACGCGCCACTATGCCACCGCAAAAGGACACAACATCGTGTTTCAATAGCTGCCAGGTAATTTCAGTAGTTCCGGCAACGACCTGTCTGTCTGAGGAAGCTTCTCTAACAGCGCACGAAGGAGCATAATTTGTTTCTATACCCTTATCAAGAGAAGGGAAGCGCAGTCGTGGACGGCAGAAAACTAGGTGGAGTGGTGAAGTTAGGAAATTTGCAGGCGCAAGTTGGAATCAGCTGGCGCAAGACATGGGCAATTGGAGATCGCAGGGAGAGGCCTTCATCCTGCGGGGGAAATAAATATAGGCTGATGATGATGATACTTTTTTGCGTGGCAGTAAAACGTTATCGAGCCCTATCGGCACGTATACGACATCGCTCTGCCAGCTATTCCTTGCTGAGGATATATCCGTTTTAGCGGCATTCTTAACCTTCCGTTGCACGCTGCCTCGATTTTCGACCAGCCACTGTAAGCTAAGTAAGGGAAAGCGGACCAATCGGAGACGCCGGCATAACCCACTTCATCCAGTTATCTATTTTCACTGCGCTGGCTTGACACCCTCAAACCCTCTCCACTTGAGCGTGCTCCTCGCTTCTTGTCAGCCAATTAGATAAGAAAACCCGCTCAGCGCAACACCATTAGATTCTATGGCAGTCGGGCACGGTAGCATGACGTCATGATTGGAGTGCGTAGGCATTATGCTATATAGGTTGTGCTGTTCAGTGTAGGCAATGATATTCGTTTTCAAAGCGAACAAAGATGACCTTTTATAAACGAAGAAAGCGTTTGCTTGGGCTGTATATAGAGACAAAGCTGCGGGTCACCGCCCGGTGCTTGCGACTGGCGGTTACGTAAATTTGACTTCAGGAAATTGAAATAAAAACAGATTGGAATAGTTTTACGTTATATGGTCCATAGATTAGTCTAACGCGTTCTCAAATTCTTCCATCGTGAGAGCTAGCGTTTTGAGACGTTTCAAGATACAGACGCTGTCGTTTGAGATGCTACGTTTCTGG
This sequence comes from Dermacentor silvarum, assembly GCF_013339745.2. Taxonomy (NCBI): domain Eukaryota; kingdom Metazoa; phylum Arthropoda; class Arachnida; order Ixodida; family Ixodidae; genus Dermacentor; species Dermacentor silvarum. The sequence goes on from NC_051154.1 coordinate 244,285,731, forward strand.
TCGCAGAAGCTCCGCGGTGTTCTGAACTGGTCCTTGAGGAAGCCGAACTCGAAGTGCGGGCTGGTTCGTGCGTACGGGTAAGGCATGGTGGTAAAGGGATCGCCACCCATAACGCATAGTGTAACATAGTGCCACAAATAACTACCTCCCAAAGCATGCTAAACGCATTCTTGGATTTCAACCACGGTTGGTTCTTCAGAATGTTTTTTTTTCTTTTGGTATGGTGGGCGATGTGCCCTCTGCCTGCACGCATTTGGGAAGCCACATTTGATGACTGGTGCGTACTGACGGACAAGTGGGCCTGTTTAGCTAGTTTCATGGCTCTTCAATGCTTTTCGCCGTAAAATGATAATTTCCCTCACGTTTCTTCGCATGCCTTCACAGCATGGCGGCTCTCGACGCAGTGATGAGGGAATACAGAGCAAGGCTGTAGAGATGAACCGATCGCCCCAGCCTCACCGGGCCTCGGCTCGGCGGCCCATGCACACCGTATTCATCGGTTGAGAGGTTGTACTTGTTAACAATTCGTTGCGAATGACGAACCGACCCATCCAGCCAAGCAGACAGAGCTCAAGACACAACCCGCCACCCACACGAAAGTGAAACCACACATTTTTTGAACTTTTTTTTCTGATTTACCCGTTCCTAGGATATTTCATCGTGATATGGTGAATCATCTTTCTTCCTATCTTCTTTCCGACTCTCGTATTTCTTCTGGTAAAAAGCCTTTCTTAATCATCATCTTTCACTTCCAAACTTCCCTTCACTCTATCCATCTACACACACAATATTTAACTTTTTTACATTTTGCAAATTCCTTTCTTTATTCTTCCCGTTATATGTTTGTGGAACGGGAGGGGGTGCCTTCCACCATCACTCCCAACACATCCTATCCCATAGCTTGTAACTGTTGGACGGACAAAATGTCATAGGGGAGTAAAAGCGAATGAATAAATTATTCCAAAATGGTCCGCTGAATATTTTACGAAAGGCTGTTTTACTGCCGTTTCTTTTTGTTTTAATCGCGTCCTATGAAGTTCAAAACGAAGTCGGCGGTTTCTGCTTATTTGCTGTGCCTATTTTCAACTGCGATCTCGTATGTCCTTCAGCAGGATTACCTGTGTTCGGACAGGCGTAGATATCGTTTCTTTAGACATTCAGTTTACACACATTTACCGCCCAAGCACAACTTTAAAAACGTTGCAATGTCTCCAAGTTTCGCCTTAAGTGAAACCATTTTCCTATCATTTTGTTTTAAAGGGGCACCCAGGTGTTAAGCAAAAGAGGTATTTACCTCCACGATTTGACTTCTACACTCTTGCATTATTTGCATCTGCGCCTTCTTTGCAGTGACTGGTACACCAACTGTTTTTGTAATAAATAGTGCGCTCGCGTCATCCTCATTACGAACAACTACCCAAGTTAGGCTGTCATGGCACTGAGAAAACCATTTAGGGCCTAAAATAAAATTATATTCTGAGGTTTTACATGCGAAAACCAGGATATGATTATGAGGTATGCTGTATATATATATTGGGGGACACCGGAACAATTTCGACCACCTCGGGTTCGTTAACATGCGACCAAGGCACGGTGGTACACGTGCGTTTTTGCATTTCGCCCCCATCGAAATGTGGCCGCCGTGGCCGCGATTCCATGCCGCGCCCTCGGGCTTCAGCGCAATGCCTGGTTAAAATGCCTGGTCTAAGATAAAAGCTCGGAACGTAGAATATCATCTGTGCACTGTACTCAACGAGTGCGCTCTTATGGCAAGGTTTTTCATGCGTCGGCAACTGTGTTGGTGATTTTTGAGGTTACACTGAAGATACAAAGAAACATGCGCTAGTTTAGCGCACAAGGTCGAAAAACGACTCACTCACTCACTCACTCACTCACTCACTCACTCACTCACTCACTCATTGAATGAATGAATGAACGAATCAAACAATCAATAAATCAATCAACCAATCAATCATTCAGAATTGTGAACGCAAGAATTTAAAATGCTTGCAAATGGTGGCGACGAAGTGCTACGGTTATATAAACGTACACTATAAAAAATTCCACGCTTAATCTCACGCTAAACGGGAAGTTTAAGCGTGACGAGCATTTAAATTAGGCGTGGATGACGTTTCAAGCTCCACGTGACCGAAAATAAAAGTGACACACCTGCATGTAAGTGTGACGACAAGACTGCGTGTCATGGCTTGTGTGAGCGTCAGCGAGACGTGTACGCGTGAGAAACGCAAATCACACGCTTAACATCCCGCGGAGCACTTGCGAGGGAACCTTGCATCATGTATATAAAAATCCGAATAGGGAAGCCGTGATATATCACGTGATCCGCACGTAGCGTGGGGGAGTGAGAACAACTCTCCGTGCCTTCTCACCGCCCTGCGGGGAATACGAAACTTTTCTTCGGGCGGCGGATGAAGACCGTGGTGTTTTGAAGATTGCTCTCGGCCATTTTTGGTGTGGATTCTACGGCGGACTGTCGCGATGTGCGTTCAGTGCAGCACAGAGTTTTTGGTCTAATTCAATTGTTAGCTAGTTGGTGTGTATCGCCATGTTTACTTCTACAGACATTCTTGGCGTACAACGCGGTGCATGCATACAGAGTCTGACTTTGCCGGGTTTACGAGAGAAAATCGACCAAGGTCTCACGGTTCAGGAACAGCATTTCCACATGGGTGGTACATGTATTGCGGTACCTCACCTGCCATTCATGGACGATTGGAATATATTGGCAAGACGATTATTCATGGTTCGCTATATTGAATAGCGGCTAACTGTTTAGTTGTGATGAGTCCCCGTGTCTGCGTGTATCATGTTTGGTGTAAAATTGCCTGAATGGCGCATTTTAGTGGAAAGCGAGAACATTACACGCGAACAGTAGCGTTGATCCAAATAAAGAGTGCGGTCCGCCTCGTGCCTTTTTAACAAGTGTTAACGCCGCGGACTGTTCAACACCGCTTAATTGTTCTGTTTATCGTGTCCAAGTGCCACATTCCCACCATTATTAGGCGAGGTGATTTCAGACATGTTTGATGTCGGAACGCGCCTCGTGCTATATTATTGTTCACGACGCAAATATAACGTGTTTTTTTATTTATTTTATATTCGCGAGTGCACCGTTCTCTCCGTGTCTGCTGCACTTCGCCTCGGGCAAGCGTATGGCGAGCTGGGAGTTGCCACTCTGCATTTTGCACCGTGTTTCCTCTCATGATCGCTGTTAGTGGCGCATCAATGCGGTTACATCGCATTAATTGCAACCTTGAGCAAGATTATCGGCGCTGTTGCGCAGATGCGTCAAGCGAGCGGTCTTCGTAGTCGCGCGGTGCACCACCACGCAATTCGTGAAAGGCTTTGCTGTGTTTGATTGTATCGCGGGCACTTGTATATTGTACCGCTGTGACTGCGGCACTACGTATAGCACCTAATGTAGACGTTCCGCATTGCGTGTGCTCCTTATTGTGTACGTATATATGCTTGGCAGACATATTTCTGATTAGAAAAGGTATTTATCCAAGTAAATAATGTCATACTACCAGCCTATCCTGTGTGGTATTTGCCCTGGTGAACGTGGGCTTCGGGCAACGATGCTACGTGAACCGATATCCGATAAGACTTATCTCATGTGTTGTTCACCACGAAGGGTCAACAGGTAATCAAATCGCCGTTATTAAACATTACAAAGAGTGAGCATAAATATTTGAGCGTAATTTTCAAAAGCATACCGATGGTTGCATTATAACGCGTTTATTTAAATTAAGGTGCGAGCAGATTTCAAGCTTCCCGGCGCGAGCGGTACCCCGGTCGCAGTGGATTTTCTGTAAATTGCACAAGTGAGGTCGTTCTCCGCTGCCGGTGAGTCCACTGATCAGTCTAGTTGTCGCCTATGCCACTCATAGCATACCGTTGCCGATAAATTGAAAATTCATAATTTTGTCATCTATGTGTCGACTGACAGTAACCTGCACCTCGGAGGCGCTGCATGTGAGGTAGCAAGCACACATGCAACTTGCAACCTGCATTGTATTCTGAATTACGATATCTGTGTGTGGCTCCGCATATTTTACATTTTTGGCTTTAAAGAGAGGGAGTTCTACTTTGTTCAGTGAACATGAATATACTCAGCCTTGTTGCAAATTTCCCGCTGCCCATCCATTTATGCCACCAGTGAGAGTTCACGTGTGATTAGTTCACGTAGAATGTCATTCCTGTCAAAATTTCCAGCTCCATTGTGGTGGAAATTCGGCATGACCACGTGTCTCTAGCTCATTTTTGCTTAGGTATTAAAAGGTATTTTCGAATGCGTTGCCAGTTGTGTTTAAATCTTTAAACTATTTTTATGGAGAGCATGATTGACTAAAATCAGTTGCAGCTATGTGTCTCACCTAAATGCAGTTCTGCACGATGTTTCTTTGTTTTGCAGGTCGCATTTGAAAGCGAACTAAGGTTTGGAAGTAGGATTGATGAAAACGAACGAAAGTTGAAAAAAGTTCCTTCTGATCATGTCAAAAATACTGAAATATTCTGAGCCGCCATACGTCGCTTTACACCCTTAGCTGGGTAACCCTTAGTATAGGTGCACAAATTCACATTTATAAGGTACATTGTAGCTAATATATTATAAGGTACATTGTAACTAATACAAAATATAAGGTATACATTGTAACCAATATATTATAAGGTACATTGTACCAATATAAAATAAAAGGTACATTGCTACCCTTAAAAAAGATGTAGCTTTAGAGGGTACGCTGTAGTCTTCTATTTTCTAAAGCAAATGTAACCTCTGAAGGACGTGTTAAATTTAGGGGTTACTTCAGCAACTTATAGGGATATTTTTCTTTTTGATTGCATTCTATTTTTATAGCCAACCTAGAAAATTTCCAATGTTCTACCGCAAAGTATTTGCATCTCGAACTGGGCCGATATTGTCATGCCTGCCGGTTGACTGATATGTTTCACCTCAGATTGTTATGCTTAAATCACCTCAGATGTTATGTTTAAATTGTGGGACTAAAGAAGAGACTTCCACTGTCAATGCATTTCATTAAAGCTTTGAAGAGAGCACATAACTCGCTCGAATTGGTATTAACGCAAACATTTTTCTTTCAGTCCCATAACTCAAACTTCTGCATGACAATCTGTGGTGAAAAGAAATCAGAGGCAACTGACAGGCATCACAATGTTGGCCCCATTCGAGATGCAGAACGTTTTGAATCATGACGTGGTGATATATTTATAGGTTAGCTATAAAAATATAGCGCAATCACAATAAAGACGTCTGAATAAATTGCTGAAGTAACCCCTAAATTTAACATAGTCTTTGGGTATACAGTTCCTGCTTGACCGCCCTTATAACTCAGCTGTAGGTTTCAAAAATATAGTGCCTCTGAGTTAGTGTCCCTCCAAAATATGTGGAAGCCAGAAATGTCTCCAGTTCCTAGAATATTACTTGTGCACAAAAGCCACTATTAATTAAAAATCCATCTTCCAAAGGCACAAAATTACTTGAAGTACACACTCAATGAAGAAAAACACATGGGGAAGCAACATCTTCATGAGTAATGTAGGTTGGCTATAATACGTAATTAAGTTCAGGCGAGCAAAAGCATAATACAAAGCGCTGCTGGCAATAATATGGTGACAATGAGTTGTTTAAATGTACTTGAAGGCGATGTCAGTATTTCATTTCCTAACTATGCGCCTGAGCCTTTGTAATAAGCTGTTCCGTTTATATTCTGTGAATGTTCTCGAGAAATAAGTTGGAGTACTCTCAAGTACGAAATTCTTTATTACAAGTATTTTGTTCAACAAGATATAATACAAAAAATACGATCCATGAGACCTCCCATATACAGTCATCGAACCACAACTGTGTGAAATGACAAACATATCACAATTTATGCTATTTGATAACTGCAATACTAGATTTCTGCACAAGCGCAGAGACATACAGGGTGTCCCAGCTATCAGGCAGCACGATTTAAAAAAAGAGGAATGGTGTTACGCCAAGCAAACCTAGTGGGTATTGTTTCTGGTGCAGTGGAGTAGCCGCCAGTAATTTTTTCGTTACTGAGATTTATTTAGGTAATAAAATTATTTATCTAACTCGTGAAGTACTCTCCTAATTATCAAAGTATCAATGAGAAAATTGTAGAGCACCATGAAAAACTACCGATACAGCTTTCTGTTGCTCAATACGTGCTACATAAAAGTCTTTTTTCCGAGCGTGAAAGAAGCCCGCGAATACACGCAAAGTGCCTCGAGCGGCCAGTCACGCGGTAATTCTGCGTGTATTCGCGGCCTTCTTTCACACTCGGAAAAACACATTTATGTAGCACGTATTGAGCAACAGAAAGTTGTATCGGTAGTTTTTCAGGGTACTCTACACATTTCTCATTGACACTTTGATAATTAGGACAGTACTTCTCGGGTTAGGTAATTAATTACAATGACCTAATTAGATCTCAATAGCGCAAAAAATACTGGCGGCTACTCCACTGTACTGGAAACAATACGCACTAGGTTTGCTTCGCGTAACGGCGTTCCTTTTTTTAAAATCATGCTGCGTTGATAGCTGGGACACCCTGTATACCGATCTGCTGGCACTGAGCAATGAAGGGAAATAGAGTGCATTAGTTTTTGCAAAACAGAACCATCTACGTGGGTGAATTAAATGCTTAACCTATGTCTATAAGTAATTCTGAGGCCCCTAAATACACAAGTAAAACAAAATTAACCAGCCTTCACCACAAGTGAGGGGAACAAATGACTAGAGCAAGTAAATGCACTGCTTGTGACTAGAAGTAAACAATGTATGACGTGAAAAAAATTGCTGCTTATGGGATAAGCCTCTCCCACCTTTCGAGCTAGCAGCATTGAAGTAAATCACATATGTTGTTTTATCGTTCACTTCACAGTTGCTGAAAAACATGGAAAACAGCAAGAACAGAGCTTCTCCGTAGATGACATTTTTCTTGCTTAGGAGCGCAAAGAGACGCTTCAGACGGGCAGTCCTTTCACTAGCTTGTCTCCTGGTAGCACAACTTTATGCACGAGAGCAAGCATTCAGTAAAACGCAAATGGATATTCTAGGTTCTTAACATAATATGTCAAAAGGCAAAAAATAAGTGACCGTTGGAATCCAGAGGTGGAGACAGTGATCAGTTCGGCTTGCTGCCAGCAAAAATGTGTCTATTGCGGCAGTCTGGGAGGATCACCGTGAGCAGGGTTCTTATTCTGTCCGTGTCAAGTGATGCACCAGTCATACTTGAGGAGCTTAGGGCCTGGAAAGAATTTAATTATTTTCATAAATGGCAGCGCCCCTCCCTGGCCAGAATGTATACAAAGAAATAGACTGCAACACGGATTGTAGGCGGGCCAGTTGGGCGTGAAACGTATCTGAGCGTGAAACAGCGCAAAACGGGACAGCCAGAAGAGAACACAAAGAAACAGCACCACGTGCCCGAGTTCTCGTGTTGTCCCGTTGTTTCGCACGGTTTCATGCTCCGATAAATAGACTTGGCATGATGTTGCTTCTAATTCTGATTAAAGACGTTAAGGAACAAACCTGCAGTTCAAAAGCAGCGTCCTCATTTGTAATAGTAGCGCGGGGTGCCCGGTGCTTCCGGACCTTCCTCGCAAATAACAGCCTCCTCATGAACGCGCTCTATACAAGACAACATTCAGCAAGTACAAATGGCCGATCCCTCAAAGAATCGCAAGATATATAGAAGCAAATGTGCCGACAACTCGCGCGGCGAGTTGCCGTGCCGGTAACGTGGACGGGCCTTAAAGCTTCCTTTTGAGCGTGGCAGAAACACCGATGCGTTTCCGCGAGAATCGCTGCTTACCCCTTTGCTTACTTTTTCCCACTTAATTCCCTCTCCTCTGATGAAAGAAAAGCTGCAGCCTAATTATATAGTGAGCGGGAGCCACAGCTCCCAGTGGCCATCTAGGCGGCCCCAATCCCGGGCCTCCTAATCGCCGGATTTCAAATCAAGTTATGTCACTCACTCAGACAAAGCAGCACAATACAAGAACACTTACCAAGTTCGTCTGTTCTTTCATGCGGTCCGGGCCTGTGGTCACAGTATTCGCAGCGAATGTTTGTCGAACTGAGGACACTGTAGCTCTCACAGTCGCAAAATGAATCCTTGCAGCGGCCACACGCTATCTCAAACAAGTCCCGGTTCGTCACTGCCATTGCCACTGACAAAACTGGCGCGAAACCAGCAACAAAACACACATGCACAGCAAACGCCTCCTAAAAAAAATGTCACAGTTTCGCCCTAAGGGCGAAGCAATGAATGCGATAGCAACACAGCAATGTCATACGAAGTAAGGTGAGCGGCTTTGGTAGCAATATGAATTGTAGTAAACATGAGCTGATTAAGTAAGCAGGTGTGCTGCGGCGTAAGTAGACCGACATGAAGAGAGACTCGATGACCACGGGAAGGCGCGTGTGAAACGGTGGTGTTGATGAGAAGCGCTTCCCGTGGGCAGCATGTGCGAAGGGACACACCTGTAGCGCTGCACTGCCTATCCGGGCAGCATTGCATGTGTAGCGTGCGTTGGAAAATGTGGCCCGACTATTACTAACTGAATGAACAAGCGTGGTGTGAGCGCGCACAAACAAACGTGAATAGATCACACTGAATGACTGCAGACAACGACCGTCAAAACTCTGGCAGCAAGCGGATACGCCGCAGCGGTGAAGGCACGTGGGGTCTATCGCTTCAACGGAAACTGAGCGGCGAATGCACAGCGCATAAAGGTCAGAGCCGTGTGGAGATAAGAGACGGTGCGAGCGAGCGACGAGCGCGGTTGTTGGCAGAGTGGAAGTGCGCCCCCCCTCCCCCCCCCCGCTCCCTCCGGCGCTGGCTTCCCGCTTCCTCGCTCTCCGTGATAGCGCGCGTCCCCGCACGCTTCCGCTCGGGCATACGGTACGCGGCGAAGATTTTATCTATAAGGAACCTCACGGCGACGGCGACGGCAGAAATCCGGTTGAAGTGTCCATATAATTTCCATCGCAATAAAAACTGCTGGAACGTGAGCCGTGAACTCGCTTCCCTACCGTCGGATTTTTCTCTCTCCCTCCAGTACGGTGGCGGGCGCCTATATGGCGGTCGGTCCTTGTAACCGAGACATGCCGGCGCCCGCGCGCCGACATGGGCGCCGGCGTGTCTAGGTTAAAGGTTACTTATGTGAGGTCTCGGTTAAAGGTTGCTTCAAATTCTATAGGTTACAATATAGAGGTTACATGCTGGCAGCAGATCAAAGTAACTAATTAACAGCTGCCGTCGCACTCAGTTTTGTCATTGTAACCCTTAACGTGAGCAAAATAATGAAAACATCAAAAGGACGGACGATGTAACCGTTATTTTAATTGTTACTCGTGTTTATAGGTATACTTATAGGTTACCAAAATTAGAGTGTAGAAGCGTGCTTGTGGCTCAGGCTTGCAAAACAGGCTCTCATAATTGCGGTGAGTTTACCCTTTTTCGCACATCGCCTAGTGCTAAAAACTTCCAAACTGCATTATCTTAAGAGTGAACAGTAGCAGAAATGTCAGAAGAAATGCAATCAATGCTAAATCAATGAGAAAGCAAGCAGTCATTTGTTACCGCTCTTAGTCTAAAAGATGCGTGTTTTCGCATCTACTCTGGTGATCATTACTTTTTTTTCACATACCGCTAAGTGACCTTATAGGACCTTGTATTGTCGGGGGGAAACAAGGCTTCTCATCTGCGACTGTGAGCAGGAAACATTGAGATGAGTGATTACATATCCCTACAAACGGCACTAGTGATGTGCCTCTGCCTTTATTATATGAAATATACAACATATTTGTCAGCATATGGCCAATCTTTTGTGCTATAAATTGTAAAGCCAGGGAGAAGCAACGGAATATCATGGGCGCAAACAATATTACATAATTGGTTCACAGCGTTGCGCATTTATATCAAGATCATATAGACACGTAGGCTTTCTCAGAGATCTGAATATGTGTTAACTCTGTAACGGTTGTTTTTAAATGTCAGCGTTTCATTATGTCCTATTTTCTGGGAATGTATACCATGAATAAAAGATTTGCCGCAGGAAGAAATATCTGTCATATTTGTTTCGCTGCCTGAAATATTTGCCTTTCTTAGAACAAGAAGCTAGTGAAAAATAATTTGATCAGGTATTTTCAGCCTTTAATTGGAAACAAAGTGCAATATGTATACCATGAGGATTTTAGAGAAGAAAACGCTTTCCTGACGCCCCTAACCTGCAGCACACGACTAGCTACCCCAGAACGCGCGGCCTAGCAGAGCACAACGCTGAGAGGGCATTCGTCCTTTTGTGCAAGGAGATACCGAGGGGCTTGTTTACGGTTTACATTCCTTGGGGTCGTTGAAATGTGCCAGCCATTTGCAAAGCCCCTTCTTAGTCCATTAGTTTGAGTTTCCCCAGTCGGAGCGTCTTGCGCAATCTCTCTGCCGCATATTCAGCCATAGGGTCTTGGCCCGTCACAGTCTGTGCCGGCGAAGCAGACGTTAAAGAAGACTGCGAAGAGTTTGGTCAGAGTAGCTACCCAAGCCGACGAAGGCCGGTGCTCCTTCGTTGCCTCCTGCGCATGCAGAGATGGGGGGAGGGGGATAGGGCATGCTCCCCACCCCATGGCCCTTCCCCCTCGGGCATCGTTCCTCAGGCGCTGCATCTAAGCGTCGAGAATGGTCACACCATAATCAGCGTGTGAAAGGGTCCCTATTACGCCTGCTAAGCGCGAAGAGGGGCTGCTGATCACTCATACTAGGCGTGATCGGTAAGCGGGGAGAAATATCACGCTTAAGTCAAGCGTGTAATAAAACTGCAAACGCACGCTTAGATAAACGTGCATTTTTTTAGAGTGTATCGTAACATGTACACGCCCTTAGTAGACTCCCATCCATGAGTTACGTGCCTGACTGCACCCTACCATCGCGCGAGAATGAAGCTACCGCGATCCCCCTTGATAAGGACGGTCGCTTGATGCTTGCCCGACGCTGAGACGTAAGCAGTCATGTCGCTCATGGATGGGCGTCTACTAAGGGAGTGACAGCTGCGCTCTTCGGCCCTTCAGTTTCACTTTTATGTAAACCTGTACAGAAATAATTACACTGTTAAAATTAGCCGCGTAATTTTTTTCCTTAAAAGGGCATGAATGCGAGCTTAGTTGGTACAAATCAATCGTTGAAAAAACAGCCAGAAATAAACACAGAACGCGTTGTCCTGTGTTCCTCGTTCCTTCCTTGACCGTGTTTATTTCGCGCTGTTTTTCACACATCAATTTTTTTCCCCATTTCTAGAAAAGCTATGCGTTCCTCGGATGGCGCGCTTCAAATCTTCCATTGGGACCAATCACATGGCTCTTTTGCTTAGAAAGTTTATTATTATAATTTGCATAATTACTTGACTGATTATTTATTCGATTTATTTTCAAATGTGTGCCTCAGTGGTACACCTAACCCAGATAAAATTATTGAATTATCTCAGCTGCTTCCTTACTTTACAGGAATTTCGAACGCATTTCGTGAAAAACCCGGTGTATCATACGGAGGTTATGGGTACGGCTGCCACTGGCGGCAATTCATTTTGCGTCTGCTTGCCATTACTTTGACATTTTAATTTTTACAATTGAATAAAAAGAAGAAATAATTTTCCCTACGCTTCCCTCGGCGTAATATTGTTGCGACTAAAAAAATTGTGTAGCTCCGTTCCCCTTGTTCTCGTTCAATATACGCGTATCTATGCGGCAGGGGGGGGGGGGGGTAGAAATCGCAATACAATTTTGGTAATGAAGAGCTTACATAGAAATACAGATGAACAAAGTTTACAACATGAATCAGGTAAAATGGTTCAAGGTAATTGAACTAAAAGAAAGAACGTACAGTCACTTCAACAGCGCCAAGAAAGCATCCCTATACTAGCGCACAACTTTTCTTGGCTATGAAGTGAAAGCTACAGGGGCAGAGCTTCTGCTCATGTATTCGTACGAAATGCAGTCCGGGAGAGTTTGGCACTTGTTCCGGTAGTTTAGTGAAGGCGGCGACAATTAACTCGACGTTGCATTTCTGAAGCTAATCGCTTCTACAAATTCTGCATGTACCGAGTATCTGAAAAGCGAGCAACACAGCATGCGTCGGAGCCCCGAAACGACCGTATGACATCGGCGTCGGTTAGGACTAGGACGCGCGACCGACGCCGGTGTCGGTAGAGCCGTGGCAGCGTAATGTAGCTTTTTCACTCGTTTGTACATACCCAAGTTTGTGATTTCCAGAGGCGTTCGCTTAGTTGCAGCGAAGACGTTGGGCACTCTTGTGTTTCGCGTGCTTCGACAGTGTTTTGTTGCTGAAGTTGGTCGTCAGTGGAAAGCTGACAGGCGGGACAGCAAGCGATGAACGCTCACGAGAAGACGCGAGCGCCCTTTTGCCTTTAGATACGCGTAAAATGTGCGACGGTCTCCGTGTGCGAAACGCGAAAGGGCAAACTAAAAACATAATAAAATATCAGTTGCTGACTGGTCAATGTTACGTATTATTTCAAATAATTGCTATAGAAGCAAGACAATATTGTTGTTGGCCTTCCACGTAAGAAAACGTGAACAGAGCTGCGGGACTACTTCCAGCAGCTGTGCAAGAGGGGCGCTTTGGCTTAATAGCCAAGAAACGTTTTCCGTTAGTAGAGATGCAACATTCAAATTAGGAGACAATCTATTCCACCCACGAACCCACTGAACACAAGACGTTTTGTAGCCGTCTTGGACCAGCCAAAATGAATTAGAACGTCTACAACTATTCAAGACGGCTACAAGACGTCTTTATATGTACGTAATGAAGACGTCTTGCGAAGGATGGCTTGAAGGCGTCTTGTTAAGTTGTTTTAATCTATCATCTTGCTAAGACGGCTAGAAAACGTTTTGTAAAAACGTCTGGAAGATATCTGTGCGCATCTTTATCCAGATATATGTATAAAATATGCATTTCAGTTCTTTCCGCAGCTTTATACGGTTGTTAGATATCTAGCACCCATACTGGTCACACAGCCGGTACTTAAAAACGTGCACATGCACTGCCTTTCTTTTGGTCTGTCATTTTACCATCCTGTAAGGTGTACATTTACATTAGCTGCACATGTGTCGTTGCACTGTAGGTCCAGTCGTAGCGTCTATACGTATTTCATGAAGAAAAAAAAAACATGATGCAAACCTAAAAAAAATATGCTAGATTCAAGGCAGCATACATGCAAGACCCAAGGCCTTTAACCACGTTAATTGAGAAAACAGGAAAAGTGAAAAATAAATCCAACGGTTGTACATGCCTAAACTATCAAGCATACCGTAGGTGGAGACTCCGGATTAATTCTGACCACCTGGGATCTTTAAGATACACATCAATCTAAGTACACGATCGTTGTTGGGTTTCGATCCTATCGTACCCGCGATCTCGAGCTCAGGAGCGCGATGCTATAGCCACTTAGCTACCGTGGCGGGTAACGGAAAACGTGTGCCTACGCTGAGCAGCTACGCAAATTTAGTGTGAGCGTTAATTTCAGATAGATGAATAGGTGAGTCCGATTATATATTTTTTGTGGCAGAAGATCGCTCGAGTTATTACCTGCGCGGTTTTCTGCAGGCGGTCGCAATCGGCGTTTTTCGCACGATGCTAGTTCAACCTCCACGCCAGCGCGTTATTTGACAGTTTTTCGCTCCTACCGAAATCTGCACATTGAGCTGCATCACAATTCCGCTGTCAGCTGTTCAATCATGTAGTAAAAACTATAGTATCGCAAGTTCATCAATTCCTTATAACGCTTTTCACCGTCGTGTACTCCGAAGTTGTGAGACTGAATCGTTCATTTCATCGCTCTTTCAAATTAAATACCTATATACGCTCAAAAGCTATAGCTAAAATTGGCGGTATAAATAATTATGTGTACTTTGGGGGAGAGCAGTATAGCATGGCATTTCACCTAGACGTGTTTCTTTTGCCCAATTATTTGCAACCACAGCACGGCGATTTTAGAAGTGCACCACATATTATAGTAAGCGTTCCTGGATTTTAATACTGCAAAGTTTATTTGCGACCTCTTTGAAATGTTTTGAATGACCCTACTTTGTATATTACTTGGAATATTTGGTCACATACATAGAAGCGCTAAGTTAACCAATTGGTAACAATATGTAACAAGACCGATATTGCAGTTACCAGGCCCGAGCACGGTTGGTCCGCAGCTCATGATCAGTGCAGCCATATACAGCCGATGCGTGGCGGGGGTATTATGCAAGCGTCTACCAAGATCGGAGCGCTTAAAGCGGGCAAGCTGGCTTTAGCAATAAGTTTGCAGTCCACGTGTACTTATCACAACGCTTACAAGGACATTGCAAAAAAAGGCACATTCGATAATTAGCGGTATCTTTCAGAGCCGCGTATACTGCATCTATTTTGTCTGCTTTGGACGTGTTATTAGGTGCACATTACAAAATTGCGATATCGTTTAGTATGCTATGTCGCAGAGTTGTAAACGTGATGCTTTCAATTTTCGAGACTCTTTCGAAAGACAGCGCCGACATTAAATCAACATCTGCTTCCAGCCCATACATTATTTTACATTTTATTTAAATGCTAGAAACGTCATCGAAATCGGTGTAGCGATTGCCGAGAATGTCGATTTCACCATTCCTAAGTATCCGGAGCTAACGCTGCAAGCATTCCGCATTTCAGTGCGAGCGCTCTGCTCGAGCGCGTTTCCGGAGTTTCCTTTCTCCGTGCAAACGAAAGGCTAACGGCGCCGCGACTGGCAGACATGGAAGGAGGAAGAGATTGGAATTTTCTACCTCCCCCATGCCCGGCGGCCCTGGCTGCATAGCGCCTCTTCCTCTTCACAACCACTCTCTCTCGGCGCCTCCAACTATCACGTGACGAAAGCCGTGAGCGAGGGCATTGGTTTGGTCGCGTGAGCTCAACCTCCTTTTGCCGTTCTCTCTTGCGACCGTCCTTTCAATCTTTTCCGTTTCACATTTTTCACGGCGGGAAGCGGCGCCGGTTGTTCGGGCAAGTCGGTTCGCGCCTGTTTTCGACTTTGAAAACTGGCCGAGCGTGCCGCATTTGTGTGGCATTTTGTGTCTTCGATGCGTTAACCAAGGACCCTTGCTGACCCTCGGAGTACGCGGCGTCGCTTCTTTGACTCGGAAAGCGGATCCTGCCTCGTCGATACGGAAAAAAAAA